>NC_083773.1:40451773-40696773 GCF_963514075.1 Conger conger
ACAGTCATTTTTGTTTTCAAATATTTTTCAAAGCCCAAAAATGCAGGATTGTGTTGTTACAGTACATATCGTTAAACACACAGCCCAGCGTGAATCATTTATCTGGCAAACTGGAATACTTCTGGTTTCTGGGAAAAGGGTACCCTTGAGTGAAATATACCAATATTTGTGTCTCGTTCAGATGCGGAATACAGGTAGTGAATGAGAAAGCAGTGGCTGATGGCTTCATAATGGGTGGGCTGTGCTCATTATAAAACAACATTGACATAATCTTTTTCCAATTCTAAGTGTGAGTTGATTGATTATTGATGAAGAATGGTGTTATATTACACCTACTGACTTCCAGGCACTTATCGACACATAGGTATGTGACAGTATATGCATATAATATAGGCCTACTAGCCACACTCACTGTGGCCTATTAATTGCCTCCGCAAGTTCTATTTAACAACATTACCAATCAATCACTAATCTGCAACTGGAAATCAATCTCTTCATGGGAAAATGAAAACCTCAAGAGCTCAATAAAGTGAAAGGAAATTCCCTGCATAACAAAAACAATTAAGAGGAAAAATGTCACGCTGGTCCTCAATGGACTAACATCAAGTTTGGTATTCTCCACACAGGCAAACCGAACTAACAGAAATCCTTTAAACCGAGCTATACGCCTCTTCACACTTTGTTGAAGTGACCTGCATTCGTAATGAGACCTGCGGTGATTCCATAGTTATGTATGGTTAGGAACTGCTGCTCACTAGCAGGAGTCCGTTCTGCATGGGTATTTTTTCTCCATGGACTAAATGCCTGTTTGAAATACTGTAGTCAGGCTCAGAGTGTTTAGTTCCCTTGGTAACTTGAACATTATTTCACTGAGCACTCAGACGAAAAGGCAACATGTGAATAAATAATTATGATTTTTTAAATTACATTCAGGTATTAGTGTATAAATAGAGGGAAAGGGAGTGAACACATATTTTGAAGACAGAATGCCAGAATTACAATGTGCTGCTGCCGCTCTGCTTTCTCAATATTCAAGCTCCACCACATCATTGAACAAAGATCACCCATCATAACCTGCTACACTCATAAGAATCCTGTCATGTCAGCTTATAGTCATCTGTGATGTCAGCTGCATGCAGTCAGAACATAAGGGACCAGCTTGTGGCAAAGGCAAACCCATGTTCACATTAGCAGTAAAAAAAAAAAAAAAAAAAAGCTATGACAGGAAGCCGCAGCCCCTTTCAGCTCAGAGTACATCGTCGACGGCAGAAGGAGGAATCGTGGCAAACAGCACTCTGTGCGCATGGCACAGGGACAAACGCTAGCTGCGCTTGCCAACGCCCCAGCTAGGTGGCTTTGTGCGAGGCGGCCACCTGCTCACACTACGCCAGGAACCCTTCACTAAAATGTTCTGGTCCCTACCCGCAGTGTGCAAACTACTAAGTACAGTACAGCAGGGATCTCACTGCTTTCATAACACGTCCTTTTTTCCCCCCAGAGTGCCTTGTGTCTTGGCATCTGCTAGAAGTTGTGTTCAGAGATTTGTGTGTGGTTGGTTGGGATGATACCACTGTCCATGGTCCAGCTCCTGAAAAAAAAGGGGTAGGGTGGGGTTCTACAGGCTAAATTGTACTGCATTTCCGAAAATGGGTTCAAATTGAATTGCCATATGTCCCTCTTCAAAAGAAACTGAACATTTTACAAAATTGCCTTCACCCATATCCAGAACATACGGGGACGCTGGCAAAAGTTCCACCCGAAAACGGCAGAAGCTGAACGGATGGAGCACAAGCTAATATGAAAAGGCACAAAAGTCTCAATAAGTCGCAGCCCTGGCTGTCACTACACTCGTCTGCACAGATGCTCCAGCTTACAGGACTGCTGGCTGCTGATTTCACTAAAATGTACTGTATTTGGGAATGGATACAACACTTTTGTCACACAGACGTCCTACCAATGTGGAGGGCACCAGGTTGCTTTAAACTATTTTGATGATTTTTAAACTGATAAAATTCACATACTGGGCTTGTTCCTTCGAAAATTATAATATCAGACAATCTTGGGCTCTAGAGTGACATGGTAGCTGTTGGGGTTTGGGCTCTAGAGTCGCGAGGTACGAGTAGGAGTTTGGGCTCTAGAGCCCAAGATAGGTGTTGGGGTTTGTCATGCCTGTACCCAGAGCGCAGTAAAGTACGGAAAGACCAGGTGCCCTCATTAGTGTCAACGAACTCTGGGTTTACATCACCCATCATTCCTTATGTTACTCCTGCATTTGCTTCCCCCATTGCGAATGGAAGCATGAGGTACCAGTTGTCAACAAATGAAGATATTTTACTATCTATGGGGTTAAATTCAGTCATAGTTCACTCGAAATGCTGCACTCCAACCAAGCATGAGCTTTTGTGGGCGGACTGCCTGTCTACCTCTCAGCTATAACAGCGAGTACAGCATTATCATGGATGTGATAATGTTGCTCTCAATGCCATTATCCAACCTCTCTGTGATGCAGCCCTGATTTGGTCATTATACCAGATATAGAGAGACCTTTTCCTGACTCCTGGCTGTGAGCAACCGAAGCCCAGAATGCTGCTGCCCGCTCGGCCTTCCGGCCGCCAAAATTCACACGCCACTTCTGGACACACTCCACTGGCTCCCAGTGGCTGCCAATTCAAAAGTCACTGTATTGCACTGGAATTCCAAGCTGCAAACGGTAAACTCAAGAAAAAAGGGTATGAAGAACTGCCTATAAAAGGTACTTTTAGGGCACTATTTGACAAAATCCCAAAAGAATAGTACCTCCAGTGTTCCTTTATTTCTGTGTTCTGCCCCTTCCTTCATAGAGTGATAACTCCTGAGTTCTCCATTCCACATCCCCCCTACCGATTGGCTGTTCTGCTCCTTCAAGCTCCCAGAAGCCACTGCTTGTGGACACAGATCTTGTCTGCCTTCCCCCCTGATGGTAGAACTACTCTCCCCAGTCAGTAGTGCAGGAGCACTGTTTGCTACAAACACTTCACTCGGCTTTTCAAATTACGTTGCAATGTTTATAAATTTTTGTAAATTAAAAGTTTCCTGCTGATCACATAAGTGCTACCTTTTAACAACCAACTAGTCACAAAAATATTGCTTCAGGCAACATACTCAGTCTATAGTTTTTTTTATTAGGTGTTTTTTGGAAAAAATTTAACAACCAAAATCACATTTCAAAATCAGGGCAATTTGGCAGAAAAAACTGGAACTGTCAATCCTGCTCTCCATCACCAGTCATTTTATAATCCCTTTCCACCGATCAAGGGTTGTATTCTCACTTTGTAAGTCTACTTCTGCATCTACATTCTGTGTCTGACATTAGCATGACTAAACTAAGATAATTTAGGGAGTTTTTTCAGCACAATTATCAGAGAACACAGTGGAAGAACTGCTACAGGTTTTGATTGGTCCATTATTATATGTTGTTGTAAACCACTTCAGTAGTCCTGCAGAGGGAGATAATTGCTGAAATGCCTTTTTAAGGAGCTTGATCAGTGAACTTGGAAAGGGATGTGATATGTTAATATTAATCATTGAAGACTGTAGTTACAACGCCCTGCCACATACAAGCTAGTCTTAAAGCTCGGCAGGGGAAAAGTGAGTTTTAAAAGATTAACTGATCTGTGCATTTTAAGACTCTTACTGAATACCTGTCAGAATAACACATTTACAGTATTAGCATTTCTTAAGTGATTTGGGTGACTCGTGATTAGTGTGTGTGTGCGCGTATGTGCGTGTGTGTATAAGTAACACATAATCTTCATAATTCAGAATAATCACCTAGCGCAACACCTAGTCCACTCTTTTCCCATTTGATTCATTGATGTAATGTACTGTATATTATGAATGTCATTTCAAACTTGATATTTAGCTTGCGAGTCATCTCACTGAAGAACATGTTTTCTAACCTCAAAAAAGATGGTGGCTAGTATGCGTTCCCGTCTCATCTAAAAATTATTCAACGAGATACAATCAGGACCGCACCTCAACTCGATGCTGACAGTGTGATTCCGTCCTTATCGACTCAGGTAATGGAAACATCATTCTTATCTCTTTTTTGTCACGTTTAAACAAGGCCCGCGGAGACATCTCCCAGTTAACTTTGTCGTGTCTATCCACGATGGGGTTTTCGGGTGCTTGGTGATGGTGTACTCTGTATTTTCTCATGTAATCTATAGCCCTCAGGTTCTCGCTGACAAAGAAATGGTTTCTCTATGCAAAGTGGCAGTCTTTCAGAGCGGGGAGATGTTTTTTTCACAGTTTTTTTTCCTCATAAGCCTTCCCTCCTTCATTTTTGCGAAGCATGCTGTGATCTGTCATTCACTGTCACTTTGGAAAATCTTTTTTTGTCAGTGCGAGATGAAGTAACCATGTCACTACCCCCCTTTGATCAATTTGCGCACAATCAGTGGCAGTGGGTGTCTGTCTTCAATCGACGCTGCTTTTCATTTAGGCTTGAACTATCGGCCATTTGCATAATGTCTTTCTTTACCTCACACGTGCAGTTTTATGCCCCTCCAGCTACAGGTTTTGGCTTTCATAATTTTGAACTCACTCCAAATCACCAGAAAGTATAATGTTTACAAGAAAAATGGCTTGCGGTCAAGATTTGTTTCATTGTCCTGCAGGAACGCGGCATTGTACAGCCCCTACGGCTAATTTCCTAGAGTACAGATGCGGTCTGGCCCTAGGACATTTTGTTCGCAGTTATGAAGATAGATGTTATTTTATAACAGAAAAACAATTACTCTGACTGAGCGGGATGTCATTGTCGGTAGCGAAATGGCTTTATCTTCAAATGTTAGACAGGGTTTATATCTCTTGCAAGTTGGCAGTTGACAGTAGTTATGTACAGCATCAAAACAACAGATTCTGATAAATTCATAGATATTGTGACTTAAGCTTTCCATTAGCCTTTATTTCACTTGCTTCAAAGTTGAGGATGTTAATGGGGTTATGCATCCCTCCTAAATAAAATGTTTAGCGTTTATGACAAGTGAACTGTTTTTGCCATCAGACTTCACATGATATAATTTAACTGATCAAAGAACGCTAACAATTTCTTGACTGATGTGTTCCACCGGTATGTTCTTAAATTTAAGGGAGCTGTGTCAGTAGTCCCCCGAACCGCACATTATGAATTTATTTTTCAAAGAGTGTTGTGTTTACAGGCAGCAAGTGTTCCCAGTGGGGGCTATTTTTATACACAAATAAACATTCAAGATGTTGTGAAGGGTGCTGGTCATTCTCAAAGAACATGAGGGATAACACAGGCCTACTTGTCAGAGAGCAGAGAGAGGTAGCTCTGAAAATAGGCCAACTGCCACCAGGCAGGAGAATTAAAAGCGAGGTAAAATGGAAGGGGCAAAGAGATAAAAGGAAACACGAAAGATCTGCAAAACCATTCAAGAAAGGACTTTTTTTTTTTTAAATGGTATTCCTGCATCTTCTAAGCAATTTAGTGATAAAATATAAATAAGGGGTATCAATAATGGAATAGCTACTTATTTCAGAATTTATGTTCACAAATGATTTATGTACTATTGGAAGCCCCACTGGAGAAGTGCAAGAGATGCGAAGCAAACAGAACTGATATAGACAACACTCAGCAGTATGCTCTGCAGCCTCTAAACTCATTGTGGCTGTGGCCTGTAAGCATAGAGTATATCTTCAGTATAGAGGCTGCAGAGCATAATATCCTGAAGGCTCAACTATGCCAAAATGTGCAGACTAACTCACTTTCAAGGATCCAGGTATTGGCTGCCCCGGTGGTTAATGGAGGTATTGCAACTCTAATAAACTAATGCCAAACATTTATATTCCTCATTGGAGCCAATTATAAAATATGAAGTTAACACTGCTGTGATGATACCACGTACTACAAGAAAACATAGTTAAAAATTCCTTTCACGGTTTGTTGTTTCTTTTTGCTCAAAGTTCACAGGGCGATGTACATGCTGTGCCCCCTGATACAGTTCTGTATGCATAGTTACACATGTGATGTTGATCAACAAAACCTATGTCATCCTGTAAGAGATAGGACCTCACCAATAAGATGGACGTGTGCGTCACGGCTTCTGAGGGTATTTAAAACAGGCCATACGACCAGTACATTGAAGGTTGCTGTCCTGCAAACCTGTTCTGTTTCAGTGATCTTCCTGCTGGGATGGCGTGACATTCAATAAACTTTGACTGTTCTCCAGTAAGTGTTTGTTGACTTGGGTGAGTTTCTGCATTGTCCCGATTTTGATTCCACTGAGAGAAGCTGGGACCTAACTCCCTCACCAGAAACAAAACATACGCCCAGAAGAACAGAAGATTTCCCTGTAGCACCAGTCCCAGCTAGCAATGCCACACATTTTATCTATCAGAGCAGGAAGAATACTCCTCCAGTGTCAGAATTATTGAAATTGCTGTTACTGTTATTACTATTCATGCTGTTATAATTTTTGTTGTGTTTCTATTTTTGGATAATGATGAGGATGATAATGGTGATGATGACAATGTAAATTAATTAAGTAGTTACTTAATGAGGATTTGGTATATTTCTTTATTTTAGACTATTAAGATGACGGTGCTGAGGATGTTGACGATTAAGTTAATTGCTATGACCAAAAGAAAAGGCCTAGATCGTACAAATGTATCAATAGAATCAATTTCTAATTGTAATTTATTAGTGGGCCTTTTCATATATTGTTGAATATACTCTGGATACACGCTTAAATTTGCCTTTGTGTTACGACTAGGTATCATAGCATAACAGGAAGTTGTCTTGTGTGCCTGTTTGTGCCAATGGCTAGAAAACAAAATATATATTTAACCAACTCAAATAGGGAGGAATTGCCTGCTTGCTTATTTGACTGAACTTGCCTGTGAGTTAGTCACCTCCATGAAACAGCATAAAACAACAGCACAGAATCGCTGATCAAATGCACATGTTGACATCAATTTGATGTGCGGTCAAAGTTATGTCCAGCCAATGTCAGAGGCAACAATTTGCTGTGTATTAAACCACGTTTTCATGCTATTATTGTGCAAAAAAGGTTCCCTTGACAAAACAAAGTTGTTTGCTTCCACTGAGTTTACTTGAATGAATTTGCCTGTGAATTGACAGAGCTGATCAGGGCCTACTGTCTTCTGGCAGCTCTGCTTGGCACTCAAAGTCGCTGGCCCCTACAGAGCACTCATTAACATAGTTACTCTGTGTGTACCGTGATCCCTTCCAATTTCAGCGAGATGCCATTGTTCAATAGGCATTGTTTGATCTGTAACGGAGCTGTAACATACGACATCAAGGTGCATAGTTTTGGCAAGAATGACTTTTTAAATGGGACAAAATTAATTTTCCTTCCAGAGCAAATAAAATGGGCAAAAGATAATTGTTTGTGCCATCTGTTGACTCCTCTGCGACCGTCTTTTCGTCTTGTGAGGCAGCAGACTGCGGCACGTAGTTCTGCCAGGTTTCTCTCTCCCTTTTGTTGGAGTATTGCCACAATTTCATACATGCCTGCTATTTATGTGTAAGTATGTAAAATCATTGCTGTACACTTTGGAAAAATCCATTGAGTTGCTTTTGCTGTCCTGCAAGCATAAGCTGGGTAGATAAAACTTGATGAAAACAGCTAGTTTTAGGCTCATTATTCTCAAGCCAGGGTCCACATAAGTTGGCATTCAAGTAGATTTTTTTCAATGAGAACCTACTCAAAGACGCATGGTAAATGGTCTGCATTTACACTCACTGAGCACTTTATTAGTTATTTAATAGACTTTTTAAATTTTTTCATTTGTTTATTTAACAGGGACAAATGCATACAACATTGCTTTATATATAAAATACAAAGTAGATGCCATGCATACAGGTTTCTAGCCATGGCTAATTTGCAACCCCTGTCCTGTTATATTTTTGAATTATTGGTCTCCTGCTGCTGTAGCCGATCCACTTAGAGGTTTGACGTGTTGTGTGTTCAGATACTGTTCTGAATGCCACTGTTGTAATATAGGGTTATTTGCATTACTGTCACCTTCCTGTCAGCTTTGACCAGTCTGGCCCTTCTCCTCTGACCTCTCTCATTAACAATGCGTTTCTGCCCACATAACTGCCGCTCATTTTTATTTTTCATACCATTGTCTGCAAACTCTAGAGACTGTTGTGCATGAAAATCCCAGGAGTTCAGCAGTTTCTGAGATACTCAAACCACCCTGTCTGGCACCAATAGTCATTCCACCGTCAAAGTCACCTAGTTCACATTTCTTCCCCATTCTGAGATTTGTTCTGAAAAACAGCTGAACCTCTTGACCACATCTGCAATGCTTTTATGCATTTAGTTGCTGCCATAAATTGGCTGATTATATATTTGCATTAACAAGCTGGTGTACAGTTATACCTAATAAAGTGCTCAGTGAGTGTATATAGCGCCTTTATCCAAAACACTGTGTCTCATTCTCCCATTTACACATCGTCAGGAGCATTTGGGGGTAAGGTGTCTTGCTCAGGGACACTTCGACACACCCAGCGTGGGATCGAGCCGGCAACCCTCCGACTGCTCTTATGTACCCCCTGAGCCAATGTCAGCCACATCTATCACTTCATCACTTCAGATGGTGGGACTATTATTGTAGGGGGGGTGCTGAAAATTATACCCCCCCTCCATAGCCCAACTGCATTGTCTAGCTACGTTACCATGAGCCACTCGTGAAGCAGTCACAGGAGATATTCGAGAGAAGCACGAATGTTTGACATTATGTACAACGTACATGTTTTAAAAGAACAGCTGTTGAATGGTGAATTTTAAGGGGAAAACACCATGGATTAGATCACCTTGCAAAAGATATCTCAATGGGGTATTTGTGGTTCAGCGAAATAAAGTCAATTAACAGGATTTCATACTGTTCTCCCATTTTGTAGCACAATTTAACCATACTTACAAATTATTACTATGCGTTCTGGTCCAACAGCTTCTTTGGCCAATTTAGTAGTTATGAACTTCACTCTAGGAATGTTCCCTTCCCAATACATTTAGCAAAGATATTATCCTATTCCATGAAATATTTTGTTGGTATATTAACCAGTATAATTTTAAGGAAAAAGGAAATTGTGGTAATACATTTTTATGGCCTGTGACCATTAATGGCAATAATTGTCATCAATTAAAATCCTGCAAAATGTGACCTACTAGAAAGTGCATAGTTAAATTGGTACAGCAAATTCAAATCTTTCGAAATGACGACTCCCAAACTGTTTAGTTTGATTGTAATCCCGTTTGAAATCATATTCTGACTCAAATTCATTGTGTTTCGGGCTGTGTGCAGCTGCCGCGAGGAGAAGCTGGTGTTCTTTTGTTTTGCATGTGAATGCACCTTCAAAGTGACTGGGCCGTGTCACCCTTATGAGGGCATTTCAATCAGAAAGATTCTTTTAATCATTCTCTCCCCGCATAATATTCAATAGCTCCCTACAGGCGGTTAATTGACTTGCATGTTAATCCTTTGTTGTTGCTTATTTCATCCAGCAACTGAGAAAATGTGTTTTATGTTTGAATGGCGTCGTGCAGGGAGAAACTCTGTCATCCAGTTTTTGGTGTGACACTGCCTTTAGGTATGCTGGTTTTCGGCACAGTGGCAATCATTTTTAATGTGGAATTTTCTCCCTCGATGATGGCTGTGAGTTATCACCGAGGGGCTGTCTGTGTTGGGAAAGTTTACGCTACCTTTTGCATTTAAGCCGCATCAGAAGTCTTATCTAATCGTTTTATTTAAGGGCAGATAAAGCAAAGCCGTGCCTGTTATTGAAATATGTAGTCAGTAGCCTCTCAATGTGGAAATTCTCAGTTTCTTTTCTATAGAGGCTGTTACCACTGACCTGCTATGTTTATAGCACGTTAGGTCATCAGAGTGCGCAACGCATCGTTTCCCCTTATTTAGTCTAATCTATGGGTCATATTTTGGAAACATGGCTGGCTAAGTGTCAACGGTTAGTGCTGTTAGTGTTATTGTCGGCCTTAACCCAGGTCAAATCCTGCATATCGGCTATTATTTTCCATTACATTACCCATGTCAGTTTTACTTCAGCCATCCATCCATAGCAGCCAGCAGACAAAATGCCCTGCTGTCTTCTGATGTTAAGCTGCTGAAACTAAGTAGGGTTGAGTTTAGGATTGGACTGGATGGAAAGCCATTGACAAAGTTGGTGCCCTATGTTGCATTGGTGGACTAATAGAAGGCACCTCCAACCTAGCAGAAAAGTAAAATCTATGCCTATGCAACTAAAATGCAGGTATAAAACTGCAGAAACACAAGAAAAATAGGAATTTCCTGCACTGCAATTACTGCTCCGACAAAAACTTTATTGCGGGGGCAGCACAAGAATCAGCATTTCATTCTGCAGTGTGTCTTTGTTAACTGCTCACTCACTGCCGCAGTCTGGAGACTCATCTCTTCACATTGTACCTTAACTCCTCTGCAGGAGTCCCCCAACCTATTGTCACTTGTCTTTCACCTGTCTATCTTTGCCCCTTTATCCCTTGTATTATTATTATTTTTATTTTTTTTAACCTTAACCTAGGACTTTTTTAATTAGTAATTTCTGAAATTGTAGTTGTCTTGGTATGGTAGCTACAGACTTGGCCTGTCTCCCATGTACTAGACATACATTCATAGCCTAATGACCCGTCTTATATGAATTATACCTTATCTGGCGTGTTCGGTTGTTTGTTGTATGACCTTGATATGCCCAGTGTTGTATGTCGCTTTGGATAAAAATGTCTGCTAAAGATCCGGTAACGTTAGGACAGGAGTCTGTTTGACTGCAGCTGTGTAAGTTGACTTGTGGGTTGCCTGATGCACTGAAGACAGGCATGTGATAAAAATACATCAAACACGTCTCACAACCTTCACATGAAGCAACATCCACTGTGAGAGCCCATGCCTGATGCTGCCACTGGTGGGTTGCATTAATGCACACTCAACAGGCCCGAGGTCAGCAGAGGTGAATTACAAACGCTGTGGAGCACGTCTTGGATCAAATCCAGACCGTGCCAGAGTGGACTGCGGCTGGTGGTCAATGTGCTATTGGTGATGACCCCGGAGGCTTCCGTCGGTTGATTAGGGGGGTCTGCATTTGACATTTTATCGCTCTCTAGCGAACCCCGCTAGTCGTTCCACGCCCGTGGACAGCGTGTCAAATCCGCGTACGAAAGGTCTTCCTCCAACTCAATTCCATGCAAGCTTAGCTGCAGTGTGTGGTGTGAAAAGCAGCAGGCTGGCAACGGATGTCCGCCGGATGTTCTCCCACATTGGGCACAAATATTTCAAATAAAAAAATCTTGTCCTGTTAGTCAGGTTCAGTGTGGTTTGACCTAATTGTACTTTTTCGGCAATGCAGCAGTAGCTGTGTGACTAGAGCCAGCTAAAGACCTTATCATATGGGTTTGTCCTCCCAGATGTAAGGTAAGTTCTCCATGGAAGTGCGGCCAGAGCTACTCCCACATTCATTCTTTTATCACAGTGCCCAGCATCAAGGTTGCTGCCTTTAAAACAACAGTTAACAGTTTCATATTCAACTGAGGTCCATCGCAAACAAAAGGCATTCATTCGAACAGAGCAACTGGATCACACAAGTACACAAATGTATCCCTCGGTTTTGTATTCACAAAAAAAACACCCCAAATATAGGCTTCGAAATCAAGATCCAGAATAACAAAATCACAGGTCTGTAAATAAACAAAGATTCAAGGAATTGATGTTTTATTCTCCCAATTATGTAATTACACTGCAACAAAGGAAACCGTGAAACCCAGCTAACTACTGCAGTTTAAAACCAGCACGACCCTGATTAAATCAGTTTTTGGGATTAATGTGCACACAGTTCACTCCAGGTGAAGGGACGACTGCAGTCTTTGATGTTTTACATGACAGATACAGAAAGAAACTGGAGATTTTTCTCCAACTTGTGTGGCTCGCTGTCCAGACACCATCCCTTTGATGTCCCATGACGGCGGTTCATTCAGCTTACCTGAGCATACCTGGCCGCGGGCTGTTTCACCAGAGGATGCAGCGATGGCTGGTTCTTCTCGTCACAGTGCTGTTCACGAAATGTTTAAAAAAAATCACAGTTATAGTATAGACTACTGCAAATACTGCTGAAATGATCAATCAAATCAAGCTGTCAATTGATCAATCCGTCCATTAATCTCTTTATTCTCTCAGTGGACACATTTGCACCACAGCCATGCATAGACATGAAGGGAGAAGAGAGTTAAAAAAAAAGGGACAATTATAGTTATTCTCTTCTGAAACAAAGAGAAAGCGCGAGAGAGCAAGATGAGAGAAAATGACCAACTGTAAAACTTCACCCCTACAGACACCAATTTACTGGTATCCATAGGGCTATGACTCGACACCCAGGCTAAGCCTCATCACTGTTCAGCAGACAAATTGCTTTTGGAACAAATTAATGCCTAAATTGTACTACAGAATCAGCTGACCACAGAGCAAAACTAAAACTTTTTACAGTACTTGTGTTGCATTGAAAGAGCTACTTTTTACACCTATCTTCTGTTGCTTAAAAGCCTTCTTAACCCTTGTGTAGTCTTAACATTCTATATACTTCACTTGGCCTATACTTCTAATGACCTGCCTTCACTAAACTCCTAAACTAAAGCAGCTTCATTTAATTTTAAACTCTAAATCTATTTTGCATGAAGAAACAACCTGTCACTCATCAAACTTTGTCATCAAATTTCAAGTTGAAAAAAGATCATTTAGGGGATTTTATCTGCTGATAAACATAGTGGTGGGTCATTTTTGACCCTGAAGACAACACAAGTGTTCATTCTTGTGTACTGGTCCAGGTATCTAAACACAGGCTCTCTTGTCTTTGTATACACAGCAAACCTGGCCAACCAGGGCCCTATTTCATATTTCATATACGTTGGTTGAACAATGTAGGATAATTTGATATGTCTAGTGCCAAATGATCTGATTAATTAAATTTGGCCTTTCATAAAATTTCATAATCGTGAACTACTTGATGAGTAAATGTAGCATTGGATCATCTCTGATAGCTGGGCGCACCCGCTCTGCTATAAAGGGCAGATGAATCGCATGCCAAAAACTGGATCGTACTCCTTATATAGACAAAGGGAGGTGGGGCTCTACACACTTGAAAATTGATGAAGGTAGGCTACAACAGGGCCCACTTGTTGAAAACAAATTATTTTAATACGAAGCAATACATTTTAAGTTCTTGAAATGTAACCCATGTTTTTGCTTGCAAATCAAACAGTCTGAGAGGGAAAATGTGAGGGGTACTTGCAGGTATTCGCTGAAATTTGTAATAAGACTTTGAAATGACTTACTTGCTTTCTGATAATGCCAGCACAATGAAACACATTTTTCATGACTTCCCATGCACTGGGGAAGTTGTGTCTATGTGTCTATGTGTCTATGTGTCTATGTGTCTATGTGTCTATGTGTCTATGTGTCTATGTGTCTATGTGTCTATGTGTCTATGTGTCTAATGCGTCTAATGCCCATTTTCTCCCTGGCTACCCAAACACCCACTGCCATAAACCCAGCTCTTTTATCCCTTCCCCTGTGTCAGAGGAAACTAGTGGCAGCTGTGTGCTAATCAACCGGGTGGAGACCAATTTCCCCGGTCCACATTCCCATGCATGTTCCCAATGAGCAATTAAGGAAACTTGCTCTCTCCAAGCCGGCAGCTTGTTAGGCTCACCTGCTGATAGACAAATCAAGTTTATTATTATATTTTCAGTGTCACCAAGTGCATGTATACGTTTCTGTGCAAGAGTGCAGTACAGTATCTGCAGGGTTCGCTTTGCAATGTGCACTTCTATTAATTGCTGGAGGTAAAAGATTCCCTCACAACTAAATTGTTGGGGCACACAGATAGGCTTAAAATGTATTCTCAGTCTGTTAAAACACGTGTTCTAAATGTTCTTCTTACAACAAAGCGAGGTTTGTCAACAAGAACCTTGCTTACAAAAGATTAGCTCATTTTCCACAGTGTGATTCCACAATGTCCATACACAGTTGCACCTGGGTTTCAACTAAATAAATTCAGCAATTCAATTCAATTAATTGACCAACACTGGTGGCAGGTGAAGTATCACTCCTTCAAACCACGCTTCAACTGTATCAATTCTCTTAAGTACACTGTCCTGCAGTTTTATAAGAAAATCAGCTGGTTAGTTGTACCAAACATTGGAGAACCAGCTACAGTCTGTAGACTGTCTGTCTCACTGGCCTCAGCGCCCCAGGTAATCCCAGACAGCCTCAATCAATGTTATAGCTGAATAGTGGTCTTTTATTTAATATGTTTCTTTTTTTAAGGAAATGCAAAAATGTTTGGAAATCTCAAACTTGCTCTTTTCTACTGACACACTGATTCAGAAAACAACTATATATATATATATATATATATATATATATATATATATATATATATATATATATATTTTTTTTTACATTTATAAATGAACGGGTGGTACAGGCTGTAATACCATACTCTGTACATTAATGTGTAAAAGTCCTAGGCCCCCTAGATACCATTTCTAACATACATTTTTACATCTAATAATATATATTGATCAAAGCATTAAGCTAAAAGATTTTACTCTGTAGCCTCATCTTAACTGAAAAAATGTAGAGTGCATAATTTTAATGGATGCAATAAAATAATGATGCATTACATTTATGCAGCACCTTGCATGCTCCCAAAGCACTTTGTCATGCTTACCTTAACCGCCACTAATACGTAACACCCACTGGGTACTAACAAAGGAGCTACAGGGGACGGGTGTCCTATCTGACCAATACAGCCCCTCCAGCAACAACCAATCACTGCGTATGTTCCTGTCGCCTCAGCAACAACCAATCACTGTTTATGATCCAGTCCCTCCAGCAACAACCAATCACTGCGTATGTTCCTGTCGCCTCAGCAACAACCAATCACTGTTTATGATCCAGTCCCTCCAGCAACAACCAATCACTGCGTATGTTCCTGTCACTCCAGTAACAATCAATCACTGCATATGATCCTGTGATCCCAGCAACAACCAATCACTGCATATGATCCTGTCGTCCCAGCAACAACCAATCACTGCTTATGTTCCTGTCGCCTCAGCAACAACCAATCACTGTTTATGATCCAGTCCCTCCAGCAACAACCAATCACTGCGTATGTTCCTGTCGCCTCAGCAACAACCAATCACTGTTTATGATCTAGTCCCTCCAGCAACAACCAATCACTGCGTATGTTCCTGTCACTCCAGTAACAATCAATCACTGCATATGATCCTGTGATCCCAGCAACAACCAATCACTGCATATGATCCTGTCGCCCCAGCAACAACCAATCACTGCTTATGTTCCTGTCGCCTCAGCAACAACCAATCACTGTTTATGATCCAGTCCCTCCAGCAACAACCAATCACTGCGTATGTTCCTGTCGCCCCAGCAACAACCAATCAGTGTTTATGATCTAGTCCCTCCACCAACAACCAATTACTGTGTATGTTCCAGTCGCCCCAGCAACAACCAATCACTGCTGATGATTCTGTCCCTCCAGCAACAACCAATCGCTGCATATATTCCTGTCCCTCCAGCAACAAATACAATAGTACAGGTTTCTGCACCAAAAAATATATCTCCTTCAAAAGAGGTCTAGGCAGACAAATGGATGTATGTATCCACCAAATATCTATTCAAAGAAATGTAAATAACTATAATAATGCACATTTCAAGACAGACATAAATTGTGTGTTGAAAACAGTACCAGGATTGTATGGGCATGGTCTGGACTGCCTCAACACCCCACCTCCCTCCTCAACGCCTCCGGAAATGTACAACCCACAAGTAAATTGTACTGGAGAAGGAGGGAGACTGGGAGAGGGATATTTGATTGATTTTGACCTTGGTTCATTATCATTGGGGTTGGGAACAACATGAATAATAATAATAATAATAATAATAATAATAATAATAATAAGCATAATCATAATCATAATCACAATCATAAGGATTGTGGATAAGGATTACATAGGATTATATAGGAATGTCCTACATAAAAGCTTACAGTAGATATCTTTTTGAATAGGTCTGAAGTGAAATTACTTATTCAAAGCTGGGTTTTCAGTTGCTTCAACAGCCCAGGGGGGTTCTCTTTTGTCAGTATAATCTGGTTTGCTTGGAAACACATGCTATTCATTTTCTTTCTGTTCCGCTGACATAAAACATATCTCAAACTTATCTCTAGACGCAACCATGTACTTTCACAGTGAAGGAAAATATATTTTTTCCATCATTTTCCCAGTTGGTCTCTGCACGCGTTTTCTCCTTTTCATTTCATTGTGGGTATTTAAGTGCATGCCAATTTCTTATGTCACACTCTCATTTGTAAAGGTAAGTCAGGAAAGAAATGTTTTTGTTTTAGGTAATTCTTGATAAAATCCCCATTAGTATGTATGAGTCACTTGACGTGAGGTGTCTTGGTACAGTAACGGGCTAAAGAATATGTCCCTTTGGCAGTCAATATTCCTGCTCTGTCCATCAAGCCAGGGTCACACTTCTGCTAATGGAATCGGTGTTTTTTATAGCAAATGAAAGAAAATGAAATGAATACTAAATTCCGGCTCTAACACAAATTCACATCCTGGCCGAGGGTATTTTAAATGAAAATGTCTTGGGCCAATTAGGACAGAGTTATTGGCTCAGATTTCCTCTGCCACTCATGTAGAGCAGACGATTGGTTGGTCCATGGTTACAATTTCAGAGAGACAATTCAATGAAAAACACACAAGGTTAGGGAAGCCCTCTAACAACACAACTAGTTTAAGAGTATCACATGGGAGAGAATGGAGGATATCATATTGCTTATATATCGTTTAAAAAAATATGTATTTGTTTGAAAGGAATGGTTTCGGTTTATAGACATTTACAGAGGCAGACAGACCTTCCAGACCTTCCATTTTCTTTCAGACCAGCTCCCAGCTTGACGTGGTTTAGCTGGTTGACCAGTTCAGACCAGCTCCCAGCTTGACGTGGTTTAGCTGCTTGACCAGTTCAGACCAGCTCCCAGCTTGACGTGGTTTAGCTGGTTGACCAGTTCAGACCAGCTCCCAGCTTGACGTGGTTTAGCTGGTTGACTAGTTCAGACCAGCTCCCAGCTTGACGTGGTTTAGCTGGTTGACCAGTTCAGACCACCCAGCTGGACATGGTTTGACCAGCTCAAGCCATGTTTTGAAACATAGCTCAGACAGCACTAGCTGGTCGCCCAGTGAGAGCAGCTTTATGACCAGCTTGACCATGCTGGTTGACCAGCTCAATTTTCAAGCTCGATTTTACAGCTGAGTTATTATTTTGCTGTTTTCCTTTGACCAGTAGCTGAGCAGTTATCACATCTAAGAACCAGTGTGCCTAAAGCATCTCTCCCACCCCTCCTCTTTTGCTATACCCTGGTTAGTGATGTAAATCCTTAAATGGACACAGTATGTTGGTCTCCTCGTTTACACACAGTCATTACATTTTCCAAATGTTGGTTCTTGAACCACCCCCGAAAATATCATTGATACAAAATGCATTCCCATAACACTGCTGCCTGCGACGACATTACCTGTCACTCAAGGTCACCATCTGGAATGATTAATATCAACAGTTTCTGAATATGTAGATTGGAGGTTGGTCATGTTAATAATATTCCGGTGATATATTGGAAAAATGACCTTCTTTTAAGCTAGGAAATCACCCGCAGTCACACTCAAGAAATTAAATAAACAGCAATGTGCTCAAACCAATAATAATCTGGGCAGTTGGTAACTGAACTGAAAGGACATACAATGCATGTCCATAACTGTGAGAAATGTTTTAATTTGGGTTCAAAAGGATGCCTGTACACTGCCATTACAGATGCACAGATGTAATCATTTTACCTTGTGGAAAGGTAATGGAGAATTGTGTTTTTAAATACATGTAATACCATGGTATATTCTTAGATTTTTAAGACCATACAAAGGTGTGAAATAAATTGAAATTTAAAAAGGTCACAACCATTTTAAAGGCTCATTGCAGATACTAAACGTCATCTGTTAGGTGCCATGGTTACTGTTAGATATAAAGTTTGAGTATATGAAGATTTTTAAAAGCAGATGATATAGTACTGTATAACACATTCACATATAATTATATGGTGTTGTAATGTTTTGACCTGTACTGTGACAGTGTGATAATGCATTGAGCTATTATGTTATGATGAATATATATTCACACCTCAGTTGAGTTGTTTTTAATATTTCATTCACTGTGTGTGTGTGTGTGTGTGTGTGTGTGTGTGTGTGTGGTACAAAGCAGACTGACCTTCCATACTTGCATGTCACCTGGTATGCCTCACCAAGGTCACTTGACATAAAGCACCACATGCCTATTTGCAATGCTAGCTGTACGTTTAGAAGAAAATGTACATTCTCTGTGTCAGTAAGGGAAGCTCTATTTAAAATTTAAATGGAATGTGTAAAGAGCTTTTCAGATTGAGATAAAAATCCTGCTGAGCCAGTGTGTCAGGCCAGCCATCACTCTGAGAGGGTAAAGCAAATGCCCTGGGCAACAACAGCATCACAACATCAGTGCAGCGAAAGCTATCGCTCTGTCCTTCACTACATTTTTCATTTGCTTTTTTTTTTTTGCTTTTTCAGCATTTACTTTCTGATAAATCTACCACATCTTCCTTTATATCTGTAAATCCCAATACAAAGTAGTGTTCGCCACAGGCCAGCAGAAGACAGGGAGTCACCCTCGCTAACACAGCGAGTTGTGGTTCCAGCAACAGCTTGTAGCTAATGCTGTAAGATTCCGTAGGATTCGCGTCTGAAATTGGATATTGAGATGAAAAATGTTCGCCAAATCTGATTTCTCCGACAGAAGGATGTGCTCTGCACTCACAGAGGCCCTTTCAGAAATGCGCACTTCAGCAAGTCGTAGGCCTCTTTGAATTTAGTTGCATAGGATACTTGTTTCTTGTTTAATATCTCATGAGCTAGCTCTCCCTGATATTAGTAACCTCCGTCTGGTTAATTGCATCAGTATTTCTTTGCCGAGCAGTTCTCTCATTTATATTTTTGCTTTGTTGAATAGTAAGTGGTTTTTGATATTTCACAGTGGATGCAGAGGCCCATCTTTCATCAAGGAGCTATTTCTGGAAGCTCTGTTGCTAAATTAATCCTCTCCTGTACATTAACCACGGTGATGAACAGAGTGTTTCTGGCCTTTAATGTCTGTCTTTTTTGGCTTTTGAAGCTGTGCACCGCCGTTGAACGAAACAAACGACGTTATTGTTACAAGTAAAACAAGAGCACTCCTCTATTCAGGGTTGCACGGTATTAGTGGTGGAAAAGAGGCGGGGGGGGGAGGGCGGCACTGGTGACAGATGATGGAGTGTGCTTTCTTGCGATCTCACCATTTCTGATTTATCTGGTAGCACCACCCCCAACCACCCAGCAAAAATGAAATTAACGCTCTAAAAACCGCAAAACCATTAGTACCGGCAGCACGTTATCCGTTTACATTTTGTCTGTTTTCCCAGCGATCATCACACAACAGGTTTTTTTTTGTGCGCAGAGAGCAGAGTTTGGACTCCAGCTCTGGACTTTGACAGGGCTGCATTTATCATTGGAGCTGACGCACTCGGCTGCAAAGTGCCTGCAGTAGAACTGCAAGCCATCCTTGAATTCTGTGGTTTGGAGACGAAACGCGGTTACTTTGATTAGTACTATGCTTCACTGACAAAAAAACACGTTGTCTGTTGAGAGTTCTGGCAGTGCTACATTCGCTGCCATCTGTGTTCGGTACAGAGTGCGCTTTCTGATCTTACTCTGCTGGTTATTGTAAAACAGACTATTGTAAAACAGGTGCTCCTAAAATGCATCCTTTTGTAAGTCAAGGCACCTGCAACCAAATTAAAAGCACAAACAAAGTATTTTTGTACATTTAATGTAGATCTCTGCACAGCTGATCTGAAAAATATATCCATGGTAACTTCATTCGTGTGTTAGTTTGTCCTTCTTTTTTTTTGAGGTCTTGTATATCAGTCCAACTTTAGTTTCATTGCAGCCACAATATGCTGCTGCCACCTCATGCTTGCAAAGAGGAACTACACACAAGAGGTAAGAGGAAAATAAAAGGTTTTAATTTGAAAAGTGCAGTCTTCTCTTGCCATCCTTACATTCACAAGGTCTGTCTATTTTGAATGATCTACAGAAAATGGGTGAAACTTTCATCATTATTGTCAGCCACTGTGAATGGATAATCAGTAATTCAAATGGGTTCAAGTATTAAGGTTAAGTAGATCAAATGAAAGCCATTCCATGCAAGGAAAGCCTTTCCATGTCTTCTTACATTGCTTTTGACATGTAAACAGCCCTTCAAATCTTCTACTACTGCTACTGCATAGGACCTTGCATTGAATTAAAATTCTAATTAAATATTCACCAATGATTCAGCAATGATAACTGCAAGTTATATTCCAGTAAGATTTTTAAGGCACAAGTACATTAAATAAAAGCATAAAATAAGTCTCCAGTGTGTCAGTACTGTCTGTTAAACCCTGGGGTTTATTTCATCAAAAGTTAACATATTGTTGCAATTCATTAGAAAGCATCCTAAAAGGGAGGCAATCAGTTTAATGAAATACGGAACACCGCCTTGGTGCATTTGTATTCCTAAATTGTTTTTTTTATATTAAAACTGTGCAAACATTCCATGTCCTGTTTTGTATGGTGGAGGTTCTCAATCTACACATATCGTGGAACACCGTGGGGTAATGGATAGGAACAGAACTTGTAACTCTTTTATAGAATATAGGCGGGCAGTGCCATTGTAGCTGGGAGAACAGTGCTTAACCTGAACCCGCTTCTGTGAAATACCCAGGAAGCTTTGGAAGTCCCTCTAGATATACTGCTTTTAGAGGCAAATTCATAAGAAGAATCCCACAAGAGGGAAGATATACTAAAATCAGCACAGGAAGAAAATGTTGTATGCAAAAGATAAGCATGTATGGGCTGAATAGACTATTCTTGTTCTTATTACTGACTTATAGTGAAGTCCATAAGTATTTGGACAGTAAGAAGTGAACCCTGCAGGAATTACAGCCCTTCAAAGTGCTGTCACTGTCCAGATACTTACAGACACACATTTCGCTGTGACGTTTAAACAGCCGGCAAAGCTCAAAGTTCAGGAGTTTCACAGCTGCATTTGCTCAAGGTCAAAGTTCAGGAGTTTCACAGCTGCATTTGCTCAAGGTCAAAGTTCAGGAGTTTCACAGCTGCAGTTGCTCAGGGTCAAAGTTCAGGAGGTTGGCAGCCTCGGACCAGGCGGCGTGCTGGGCGCCGTCCATCTCTGTCGCCACCGCGTTCCCACTTTCCAGGGCATGGCTCATCCCGCCGATACTTACGTTGCATTCTGGGCATGTTCCCCTCTCCATGGCCCCTCCGCAGTCCCCGATGGCGTAGACGTGCCCACTGGGGCACTTGTACCAGTGCCCCTTGGCTAGGCCGATGGCCTTCACAATCATGACGCGCTCCTTGTCTGTGATGCCCAGCCCTGTGCACGGCAACTTTTTCACCAGCTCCTTCAGCGCCCTCTTGGCCTCCTGCTCGTCGCTCTGGGAGAAGGGGGCCGTCCCCTCCAGCAGGGCCCTGAGGGCGTCGATTTCGGCACGTGCCTCCGAGACCCCGCGGACGGCCTGCTTGCAAAGGATGTTGAGCTGTGCCAGGCAGGCCAGCCGGAGCGTCTCGTTCTGCAGGTCCAAGGCCTGCTGCTCGGAGAAGCGGGTCCGGGGGTGGGCCAGCCACCGGCGGCACTCCCCCACCCTCCGGGCGAATCTGCATCCGTCCACCTCGGACATGCGCTCCACGGTGCCCATCTGCCGGCCCAAGCTCTCCAGGAAGGCGGCGCGGTTCTCCAGCACCCACAGGTCGCGGAGGGCGAGGTCCCGGCGCTCCAGCTGCTCCCGGAGCTCCGCCAGCTCGGCGGGGAGGTGCCGGCGGAGGTCGGCCTTCCTCTTCACCAGCTCCAGCAGCTGCATGCGCTGGAGCTCGATCTGGACGGGCGAGCCCTTGACCTTGGCCTTGACGGCCTCGATCTCGGCCAGGCAGCGGTTGACGTGGGCTCCGTAGCGCAGGTTCCGGCGGACCGGGGTGCGGCAGCGCGGGCACTCCTTCAGCCGGATGGCCGCCTGCTCCTCCTGCTCGCCGTCCTGGCCGCCCATGGCCATGTAGCGGTCCATGGCGGCCGACTCGAAGATGTGCCTGCAGTCCTCGAGCTGGATGAAGAGGGCCTGGGGGTCCTCCTCCTCGCCGAAGAAGATCTCGGTGACCTCCTCGTGGTGGCAGACGCGGCAGCGGTCGGGGCAGGGCTCGCCGCAGAGCCCGATGCAGGGGTGTCCGCAGGGCAGGGCCTTGCCGCAGGCGCGGTTGCAGGGCGGCCGGTCGCAGGGCTCGTGGCAGAGCCGGCTGCAGTGGAGGTGCGGGCACTGCCAGGCGCAGGGCTCCACGCAGGGAGCGCAGGGCTGCCCGCAGGCCTTCCGGCAGACGCTGTGGACGCAGCGGTTCTGGCACGGCTGACGGCAGGGAGGGCACTCGGCGGTGCAGGGCTCGGCGCACGGGTGCGAGCAGACCAGCATGCGCCCGCAGGCCTTCCTGCACGGCCGGTGGAAGCGGCCCTGGTGGCATTCGTCGCAGGTGCCGGGGCAGGGATGCCCGCAGGCCAGGGTGGCCCCGCAGGGGGTCCGGCAGGGGGGCTCGCCGGCGGGGGAGTGGCCGTAGTGGCAGGCGTCCTCCTGGCGGTGGCCGCACCGCAGCTCCCTGGAGACGGGCACGGCGCAGCGGACAGTGCACACCTCCCCGCAGGAGTTGGCGCAAGGGTGGCCGCACTTCAGCGTCTTCTGGCAGGGCATCTGGCACTCAAAGTCCAGCGGGTCCAGGTGGCAGGGCACCATCTGCTTGTGCCGACACCCGGGGATGACCTTCTCCACCAGCACGCGGCAGTCGTCGCACTGGTGGTAGCACAGGTCCGGGCAGCGGTGGCCCAGCTCGCAGAGGATCTTCGGGCAGGGCTTGCGGCACTGGAACTTCTTGTGGTCGGCGTCGTAGGGGTGGCAGACCCGGGTGCACACGTGCCCGCAGTCCAGCCGGAACTCGCAGGGCAGGGAGCAGCCGCCCTCGGGGGCCTGGCGGAAGTCTTCGGCGCGGGCGACCTGGGCGCGGGTCCCTGGGTGGTTCTGGCAGCTCAGGGTGAGGGCGGGTCCCACCTGCCCGCCCTCCCGCAGGGTGTGAAGGATGCCGCTCCAGAGCTGCACCCTGCCGAACATGGCCAGGTTCCCCACGCAGTACAGGCCCTTCTTGGCGCGGGATAAGGCCACGCACACGCGGTTGGCGATCTGGAGGAAGCCCACCCGCCCCTCCGGGTTGCTGCGGACCAGGGAGAGCAGGATGATGTCGTTCTCCTCGCCTTGGTACTTGTCCACCACGTGCACTTTCACCCCGGCGAACTCGGCGGCCGGGAGCAGCTTGCGCAGGCAGTGCAGCTGACCGGTGTAGGTGGTGAGGATGGTGATCTGGGAGGGCTGGTAGTCTTGGCACAGGAGGTACTTGCAGAGGGCCACCACGAACATCGCCTCGTGCCGGTTCTGGTGGCTCCGGCCATCTTGGATCTCCTCTTCAGGGTACTGGTGCTCCACAAAGAACAGGTTGGTGAGTAGCCCCTAGGAGGGAAGAGGAGAGACAAGAGACAGGAGGACTTAGCTTCCTTTATATGTTTTTGTGTTTTTCTTGTATGGATTTTTCACGGCGTTCTGCTCGAGTTAGCAGAATGATGTCTCCTTCAAAGTGCGGTCTGCCAGAAAAAATTCACATTAAAAAAATACCTGAATCAATACAAAAAAAGGAGCACAGAAAGGAGGAGTGCATGCTCTGGCTGACCTTGATGTTTTCGTACTCGAGCACAGACGGGTGGTTCTCCAGCTCGGTGTAGATGTGCGGCGTCAGAAGACGGGCGATTTCAGGCCGCATTCGATGCTGAGGGACAGAGGGAGGGAGGGAGGCTTTTCTTACTTTTGATGTTCCTTTATTGAAGCGCAAAAGCTTTCCACAATTACCTTTGAACCTACCTCAACCCCCTGTTTACAAACCCACCAACACCCCCCCCCCCCACACACACACACACAAAGAAGGAGAAGAAGGAAAAAGAAAACCACAGAGAGAGAAAGAGAGAGAGGAAGAGACAGACAGAAAGGATTATCGCTCAGCAGAGCCCAGGAGTGAAGCGGGCCGAAGGGAGGGAGGAGTGTTCCTCACTGGAGTCGCAGAAGCTGGCCAACGCGCACTGACCTGGTAGTTGAGTCGGACGAAGGGGAAATCGAGCTTGACGAGCCTCTCGAACAGGGACACCTCCAGGTTGAAGTTCTTAGCCAGCTCGTACACGGTGGCGCTGGGGCGCAGCTGAGGACACACAATGGCGGAGGTCAGAGAGCAGTGCGGGTGCGACGCACTGCTTCATCTGCGGATATTATTCTGATAGCGGGAAAGGGATACTCAAGTTTTAAAATGGTTCAATTACTGCCACGCTGCTAAGAGCAAAAAAAGTAAAGGTGTGTTCTGGGTGGATAAATAGATTGATGATGAGATACTGATCATTATTATCTCCCTCAGAGGATATTCTTTCTAAAGCTGGTACAGGTGACTTGACAACACAGTTTCACAGTTTTCTGTAGAGACATTTGTTGTTCAATTTGTACACTGTAACTTTCTTACTTTGAGGGACATTCCTCCCTCTCAATGTCATATCATGCTAAAAAATTCACTTTATCTGGCTAATGCTTTCACTGATAAATTCTTCTGAACAACACCAAGAAGCCTCTCAGACACAATACGCCTGCAAGCAAACAATGCAGCACCGGAAATATCGCACAGCCTAGTCTTTGTATTTCGCGGACCATTGTGAGCATGTCTTTAAGTACACTAAAAAATGTTTTACTTCAATTTGGTACACCTACTGTACACCTACACTTCTTTATCAATTGAATTCTTTCAGATTTTAGTGAAAGCCCAAATATCCATGGAACAAATTGAAGCAGAAATTGTAGGTTTATCCAATGAAACATTTGTTTAGGTCTTCATTCAAATCCAAAAAAAAGTTTGGTTAATCCAATAACAAATAAAACAATAACTCCGCAACACTTGCCTCCTGCTGTGCAATTGATTTCAAAACTTTTATTGATAAAAAAAAAATTATTTGCTTTTCAGACATCTCTGTCCTTCATGAGTCTTCATGAAATAAAACTTTTTTGTCAATGTAGATCCAATCATTCTCTGACCAAGTTCCAGGCTCCAATCACAAAGACAACAATTAAGGTTCACAGGGAGGTAGGGAGGGATGGGGAGAGGTGCTGCTTGAAGAGGTGGGTCTTCAGTTTGCGCTTGAAGGTGGATTGGTCTCCAATGAGGATGAGGTGTTGGCAGGCTCGGCCTATAGCGACGTGTGTGGGCGGGCCCTACCTGCTGGTGGTCTCCAATGAGGATGAGGTGTTGGCAGGCTCGGCCTATAGCGACGTGTGTGGGCGGGCCCTACCTGCTGGTGGTCTCCAATGAGGATGAGGTGCTGGCAGGCTCAGCCTATAGCGACGTGTGTGGGCGGGCCCTACCTGCTGGTGGTCTCCAATGAGGATGAGGTTCTGGCAGGCTCAGCCTATAGTGACGTGTGTGGGCGGGCCCTACCTGCTGGTGGTCTCCAATGAGGATGAGGTGCTGGCAGGCGCGGCTCAGGGTGGTGATGGTGTGAGCCTCCAGGACCTCGGCGGCCTCCTCGACGATGATGACGCGGGGCCCGATCTCTTGCAGGGTCCGTCGGTATTTGGCGGCCCCCGTGGTCGTCATGCCGATCACGCGCGCCTCCCGCAGGACGCACAGGTCCTGCCGCAGCCGAATCTCGCCGAGCCGCTCGGCCGCGTCCTGGTAGGCCTGCTCCGACTGCAGCGCCCGCGTCCGCATGTCCGTCTGGTACCGCCAAAGCCACAGTCTGCAGAGAGACATTACATTACACTAATGCCATTTGGCAGACGCTCTTATCCAGAGTGACGTACAGTTGATCAGACTAAGCAGGGGACAATCCTCCCCTGGAGCAGGGTTAAGGGCCTTGCTCAAGGGCCCAACGGCATTGCGGATGTTATTGTGGCTGCACCGGGGATCGAACCACCGACCTTGTGGGTCCCAGTCATGTGCCTTAACCACTACGCTACAGGTCGCCCTACAAGAGAGATGCCGGTGCACAGCTGTAACTTCGTACTTCAGGTGAGTTTGGTTACCAGAACAAGGGGGCATTCATGGAAACTGGCAAAGGATTAATTCCGCACAAACATTAGGAAGTATTTCTAACAGAAACACTGGGGGATTTCAAGACCAGGCTTGAAATGGTGCTAGATAACATTTAGCTTTTAGGCAAACTAAGCAGTAGGTAGACTTTAGGGGTAGAAAAAGGAGAGCATTGCTGTGCTGAATTAATCTTATGTTATGTTATGTTATAACAACGGCGCTCAATAACAATGATCAGAGTAAATACCATCACTTACTAATCACATTACAGAAAAAAAAAAGATTTATATCCTGTTCTTTGTGCGAGACATTGTTCAGGCAATTGAACATTACTCATAGAATCACTGAAGTATAATCAGCAGAATTAATCAGAAGTCTTCTTCCCATCGCCTGATAGCCCCTGAATTATGTCCCTGGCCGTCTCTGCTCTCCGTTATATCCGCAGAACACATTTTGATTTGATGAAGGAACGTGTGGCACATATGCAAGTGCCCTCGAGCGGCTTGCTGTTCAATCCCCCGCCACGGGACTGAAGCCGCGATCCCTTCTCGACCTGCGACCCTCCCTGCTCTCTACCTGTCTGAGGAAAGCAGAACATAAGAAGGGAGAGAGGGCTGACTCTCTTTTTGTGCTTTAATGTCCAATGCATAGTGTTAAGCATTACATGATAATGATAATGCCTAACACTATGCATGCTGAGTGCTGAGTTCGAGCCGGCCAAAGAAATGTTAGCGTTTGCCGAGGGGGAGTATTGTGTAAGTATTGAGGGGTAAAGTACTGGTAGAGTCTCCAGTGCTCTCATAGTGGGAGTACTGTGTAAGTATTGAGGGGTAAAGTACTGGTAGAATCTCCAGTGCTCTCATAGTGGGAGTATTGTGTAAGTATTGAGGGGTAAAGTACTAGTAGAGTCTCCAGCGCTCTCATAGTGGGAGTATTGTGTAGGTATTGAGGGGTAAAGCCCTGGTCGTGTCTCCAGCGCTCCAGGTAATGTGAGAGTACCGGTAGAGTCTCCAGCGCTCTTGCAGTGGGAGGATCCACACGTCGTGCAGGGCTTCCTCCTCTTCATCGCTCATGGCCGTGCTCTTCACCAGCTCCCTGCGGATCCGCTGCTTCATCTTCTTCCTCTGCGCTTTCTGCATCTGCACAGGTACAGAGCGGGGCCCGTAAGCACTAACCCAAGGGTATGAGCGACCCTGAACTGCTCTGCATGGAGGAATGGTCAAAATGATAACACAGATTATCGGAAAAGACTTGTGGTTGTCATCTTTGTTATTATTGGCTCCCAAGTATTAAACCAGGAGTGCCAATAATAATAGCGACTCCTCACCACCAGTGGGGTTAGTGGGGTGTTAACAAGATGTTACCAGATTGTTAGCGTGGTGTCGGCAGATTGTTAGCGGGGGTGTTAGCTGATTTTTAGCGAGGTGTTAGTGGGCTCAAAAGTGTTAAACCAGGGGTGCCAATAATAAAAGCGTCTCCTCACCACCAGTGTACACTACCAGTGGTGTAAGTGGAGTGTTAGCAAGGTGTTACCAGATTGTTAATGGGGCGGTAGCTGGTTGTTAACAGATTGTTAGCAGGATGTCAGCAGATTGTTAGCAGAGTGTTAGCCGGATGTTAGCGGGGTGTTAGCAGGATGTTAGGGGCATTTTAGCAGGTGGTTAGCAAATATTACAGGGGTGTTAGCAGGGTGTTAGCGAGGTGTCAGCGGGTGGGCTAGCACCATGTTAGAGGGGTATTACCAGGATGTTTGCAGGGTGTTGGAGGCGTGTTAGCAGTGTGTTAGTGGGGGTTTAGCGGGTGTTAGTGAGTTGATAGCATGGAGTTAGCACAGTGTTAGAGGGGTGTTAAGAGGATGTTACCGGGTGTTAGCAGGGGGTTAGGGTGTGAGTGCAGTACCTGCCAGCCGTCCGTGCTCATCACAGGGTCTCTCTCGGTGCGGTTCAGGCTCAGCGCTAACATCATTCCTTCCAGCACTTTCACCGCCATTTCCGTTTTACTCTTCTTCTTCTTCCCACCCATGCCCGGAAACTCCGCCTCTTCAATGATGCGCTCCGCCTGGATCAGCTCTGCCTCTTCTTCCACCTCCACCAGTTCATCTTCTTCCTCCTGATCTGGGTCTTCCTCTTCCTCCTCTGGAACTAGAAGTTATGCTCTACATCGAATATTTGCTGTTGTGATATCAATAGACAGGTTATGCATAATGTAGGCATTTCAATGGCCTAGTCCCTCAAAATAATCTACATTGTAGATTCAGTACAGAGTCAGTGGAAAAGAGCGTAGCGTCAGTGAGGCATTCGTGTGGAATCAGTGTTGAGTCAGTGTCAAGTCAGTGTCCATCCAGTATCCATTCAGAGTCAGTATAAAAAGAACATAGGAACAGGGTTGAGCAAAATTAGTGGAAGGTCAGCGTAGGTTCAGTACGGAGTCAGTGTGAAATCAGTATAGATTCATAATAGATTTAGTGTAAGGTTAGTGTAGCTTAGTGTAGTGTAGTATGGAGTCAGAGTCAGTGTAAAAGAGCGTAGCGTCAGTGAGGAATTAGTGTGAGTCAGGGTGAAGTCAGTGTGGAGTCAGTGGGGAGGCAGTGTCGAGGCAGTGTCGAGTCAGTGTTGAGGCAGTGTCGAGGCAGTGTCGAGGCAGTGTTGAGGCAGTGTCGAGTCAGTGTTGAGGCAGTGTCGAGGCAGTGTTGAGGCAGTGTTGAATCAGTGTTGAGGCAGTGTCGAGTCAGTGTTGAGTCAGTGTGGACTCTCACCAGCATTCTCAGCGTTAGGGTGCCGTTCTCTCTGCTGGAACTCAGAGGAGCCCAGGCCCAGCCACTCCAGGATCAGGGACTGCTTCGTTCCGTAGCACTCCCACCCGTCCCACATCTGAGCCGACACAAGGACACTGGCCTCAGGAGACTGCACGCTCAGCAGGGCTAGAGCGGCTCGGCCTGCCCCCGCAGAGCTTCAGTCTAATGGGGCTTCATACACAATCCTCCACAAATATGCTAAATATACTGTGAAATGGGCTGATGTAATTGTGTGGGCATTGGGAGACTGTCATGTATATCCTGATTTTCTGATTTTCTGATCCAAGGAGGCTGTCAGCAGGAATGGACTGTGGTGCAGGTAGCTGAAGATTACAGTGTGCTTACTGCAGCAGTTCAGAAATAGAAATGGGGGACAGGAGGACTGGGCTGCTCAATGAGGCAGGAGGTGGGAGGGGCTTATGGGCTCTCTCCCTGTGGTGGGAGCAGGGCAGGGCTTATGGGCTGCTTGCTCAAGCTGTTCGAGTAAAGGGGTGGGCTAAGGGGCGGGGCTTACAGGCTGTCCCAGCGAGGGGGTGTGGTAAGGGGTGTGGTAATGGGTGGGGTAAGCGTTGGGGTAAGGGGTGGGGTAAGTGTTGGGGTAAGGGGTGGGGTAAGTGTTGGGGTAAGGGGTGGGGTAAGTGTTGGGGTAAGGGGTGGGGTAAGTGTTGGGGTAAGGGGTGGGGTAAGTGTTGGGGTAATGGGTGGGGTAAGCGTTGGGGTAAGTGTTGGGGTAAGGGGTGGGGTAAGGAGTGGGGTAAGGGGTGGGGTAAGTGTTGGGGTAAGGGGTGGGGTAAGTGTTGGGGTAAGGGGTGGGGTAAGGGGTGGGGTAAGGGGTGGGGTAAGTGTTGGGGTAAGGAGTGGGGTATGCGTTGGGGTAAGGGGTGGGGTAAGTGTTGGGGTAAGTGTTGGGGTAAGGGGTGGGGTAAGGGGTGGGGTAAGCGTTGGGGTAAGGGGTGGGGTAAGCGTTGGGGTAAGGGGTGGGGTAAGTGTTGGGGTAAGGGGTGGGGTAAGCGTTGGGGTAAGGGGTGGGGTAAGTGTTGGGGTAAGGGGTGGGGTAAGGGGTGGGGTAAGTGTTGGGGTAAGGAGTGGGGTATGCGTTGGGGTAAGGGGTGGGGTAAGTGTTGGGGTAAGGGGTGGGGTAAGTGTTGGGGTAAGGGGTGGGGTAAGGGGTGGGGTAAGCGTTGGGGTAAGGGGTGGGGTAAGCGTTGGGGTAAGGGGTGGGGTAAGTGTTGGGGTAAGGGGTGGGGTAAGCGTTGGGGTAAGGGGTGGGGTAAGGGGTGGGGTAAGTGTTGGGGCTTACGGGCTGCAGACGCAGGCTGTCCCAGTGCCTCTCGGAGATGAAGAGCTCCAGGTACTGCTCGTGCAGCACTCCCCTCAGACTGCACTCCAGCTGACTGGCCTGCTGCACCATCTTCTGCTCCGCCTGCCCCAGCTCCGTGCTGATCTATACAACACAACACACAGCGCGGCCATTAACACTGCCATTAACACAGCCATTAACACTACCATTAACACTGCCATTACACTGTCATTAACACTGCCATTAACACTGTCATTAACACTGCCATTAACACAGCCATTAACACTACAATTAACACTACCATTAACACTGTCATTAACACTGCCATTACACTGCCATTAACACTGTCATTAACACTGCCATTAACACTGCCATTAACACTGCCATTAACACTGTCATTAACACTGCCATTAACACTGTCATTAACACTACCATTAACACTGTCATTAACACTGCCATTAACACTGTCATTAACACTGTCATTAACACTGCCATTAACACTGTCATTAACACTGTCATTAACACTGCCATTAACACTGTCATTAACACTGCCATTAACACTGTCTTTAACACTGCCATTAACACTGTCTTTAACACTGCCATTAACACTGCCATTAACACTGCGCTCAACTCTGTGCTAATCTGCACAACACAACACACAGTGCGGCCATTAACACTGTCATTAACACTGCCATTAACACTTTAACTCACTTTAGCTCACTTTAACTGTGTCCCAACTCTCACTTTAACTGTGTCCCAACTCTGTGCTAATCTATGACACAACACAGTGCAGCGATCAACACTGTGATTAACTCACTGTAACTGGGCCAATTTCACCGTCAGCTCCGTGCTGATGTATACAGTAAAATCTTCAGTGCAGAACAGACTCTAAACTCTGAGAGTAACTCATAACTCTACGAGCGCATGTGGTCCCTGTTGGACTCACACCACAGAGCCGATTTCACACTGGGAATTTTATTCTGATCCGCAGGGCACAACACTGCGCTCAGTTCTTCATTACTTACTGCTCCTTTTAACTTACATTTTTCTCGACAGTCGCAGACGCAAATGAGCGATTTCCTGCGCCTGCGAGCTGTTCACAGCCATTCAGAACTACAAATATTAATAGCCAGAAAGCGTCTCCATCTGTTATTGACACAGATTCTCACGTCGCCTTCTCGCTCCCACACCGACCACCTGCTCCGAGTCTTTTTATACGCCGACGGCTCGCTGTTTCAGAGTGCCGCTGTGAGCATCCGAGACGGAATTCCGAGACGGGAAAACCGCGCCCTCGCGGCCAAGGGGGTGGGGACCTGCTTCCCTACACCAGGGAGAATGGGCCGGGCTGTGTTTCCGGGGCTCAGAGGGAACTTAAACCTTTCACCAGGGAGAATGGGCCGGCTGTGTTTCCGGGGCTCAGAGGGAACTTAAACCTTTCACCAGGGAGAATGGGCCGGCTGTGTTTCTGGGGCTCAGAGGGAACTTAAACCTTTCACCAGGGAGAATGGGCCGGGCTGTGTTTCCGGGGCTCAGAGGGAACTTAAACCTTTCACCAGGGAGAATGGGCCGGCTGTGTTTCCGGGGCTCAGAGGGAACTTAAACCTTTCACCAGGGAGAATGGGCCGGCTGTGTTTCTGGGGCTCAGAGGGAACTTAAACCTTTCACTAGTTGTTTGTTAGGTAACAAGGAACAATATGAGCTAGAATTTGTGTTAAGAGAATCAATATTTAAGGAAATCCTTAAGAAAGAATGCAATATTCAAAATATCAATTATTGATGGAGCTCTATCAGCTAGGCTATTTTGTACAATAAAGAGAAAAATGCATTCTATATATCAATTAATTGGACTACAAATTTAATTGAAAGTAATCATTCTCAACTAATTTCTCTCTGAAAAGTTAGGTTTTGAAAATGATTGAGTTCGTACCCACAATCCAAAATCTGATGCGCTTTGTCTCTTGGTTAGAATAAAATAGTATAGCAGTCATTATGATTTTGATTTTGGGTACAGTATTACAATATTTTGTTTATGTATGAAATTTCTCGTCATGTTTGTAATACTTTGGCAGTTGTAACCCCCTATCCCCCAGTAAATTGTACCCTTGTCTCAACCCGGCAAAAAATATATATAGATTGTAATGAGACTTGAAATCCTACTTTTTTTCTCTCAAGTACGAAATATTAGCTTGTTTTGAGCCGTTTGCTTAACAAGTGAAACATTCTTACCCCACAGGCAAAGCTCGAAATGAGTCAAACTATCTTAGCTCATTGACAATATTTTTGCTTTATTTTGTAAAAAGAAGTCGCACCTGGAGCAATGTGTGGTTAAGGGCCTTGCTCAACGGCCCAACAGCTGTGCAGGGACTTTTGGGCCCCAGTCAAGTACCATAGCAGCCTGTAGCATGGTTTAAGTTGTATCTATGTGATCACCCTCGGACTCAACTCACTTGTCCCTGGGGTCGATTTGCACTTCATTGTACGTCGCTCTGGGTAAGAGTGTCTGCTAAATGCCTCAACTGTAATGTAATGTGATGTGGTTAAGGTACATGACTTGGACTTGGTCGGTGGCTCGATCCCTGGTGTAGCCACGATAAGATTTGCACAGCTGTCAACGCCCTTAACCCAACATTGCTCCAGGGGGGATTGTCTCCTGCTTAGTCTAATCAACTGTAAGTCGCTTTTGGATAAAAGCTAAATAACATGTAATGTAATATAGGCTATACATGTGCAAGTACATGTACCGGTCCTGGAGGGCCGCAGTGTCTGCTGGTTTTCGGGTTGTTCCTGGCACCTGTAGTAAAGTCTTCGATTGGCTAAATAATCCACAAACCTTTAATTGACAGCTGATTGAAAGGAAACCAGAAATACCAGCACACACTGCGGCCTTCCAGGACTGGAGTTAGACACCCCTGCCTTAGCGGCTAGGCTACAGGCTGCCCCAGTGTGATCGAGTACTTGTTGAGAATGAGAGATTTGGGGATTCGGGCAGTGGAAGTTTGTGCGGTGCGCAGGGGGGCGAGGGTCACCTCGTAGTGGGCGCGGCGCAGGTGGGCGGGCAGGCCCCGGCGGAAGCTGGGACCCCCGGTCAGCTCCCGGAGGGTGAAGCGCTTCAGGACCTCGCTGTTACTGCGGCCCCCGACCCGCACAATCCCGTCCTCCAGAAAGCTGTGGATCCCTGTTCCCCCGGACACACAGAGCACAGCAAATAAGATAAAAAGATGAAGAAAACAATAACGACGAAAACAATAATAAACGGAATACGCAGTAAAATATAAATATGCCCATCCCCGTTCCCGTCCCTCACCCCCGAGTGCAAAATCGATATTGCGCTTCATGGAGGGATGTCCTGGATAAAAGCAAGGACTGAAAGCCCAATTTCATCTTCACCTAATCTCATTTAAACACGATGGGATACACGGCGAGGCGTTTTCATTCTGTTACGAACCTGTCCGAGGCAGAACCGTGCACTCAATAACCAGCACCAGTCTTTTGAAAGCAAATGGTTTTATCTTCCGAAAATCTACTCCGGGTGAGGTAATACCCTTCCTCAACGTACTCATTCTTTACTTGTTAATATTGCTTCACTGAGCCCAAATACTGAGCACTTTATTAGGAACACTATACTAATACTCTCAAAACAGCCTCAATTCCTCATGGTATGGATTCTACAAGTGCTCCTTTGAGATTATGTTCCATGTTGACATGATTGCATCACACAATTTCTGGAGATTTGCCAGCTGCACATTCACGCTGCGAATCTCCCATTCTACCACATCCCAAAGGTGTGCTACTGGACTCAGATCCGGTGACTGGGAAGGCCACTGAAGAACATTAAACGCATTGTCATGTTCATGAAACCACTACTACTTTTGCTTTGTGACATGATCCATTATCATGCTGGAAGTAGCCATTAGAAGATGGGTACATTGTGGCCATGAAGGGATGCACATGGTCAGTAACAATACTCAAATAGGCTGTGGCATTCAAGCGATGATTGATTGCTAGTAACAAGCCCAAAGTGTGCCAAGAAAACATTCCCCACATTACACCACCGCCACCAGCCTGGAAGGCAGGTTGGGTCCATGGATTCATGCTGCTGGTGCCAAATGCTGCCGTACCATCTGTATGCCTCAGCAGAAATCGAGATTCATCAGTCCTGGCCAGGTTTTTCCAGTCTTCAACTGTCCAGTTTTAGTGAGCCTGTGCCCACTGCTTCCTCAGCTTTCTGTTCCTGGGTGACAGAAGTGGAACCCGACGTGGTCTTCTGCTGTTGTAGCCCATCCGCCTCAAGGTTTGACGTGTTGTGCATGCTGAGGTGCTTTTCTGCTCACCACAATTGTACAGAGTGGTTATCTGAGTTAACCTTCTGGAAATTCCACTTCAAAGTCAATTCAACAACAGCTTTGTCATGAAATGTAACCATTTCATCCAGGTCCCAGACAACACCTCTAGTGCAGGTAATGTTATTAAATACAGTTTTAAGTATCTATTTGTGAGACTGAAATGTGTATGCAACCTCACGTTTATCACTATTTTCATTAGAGGACAGTGAATTCATAATACACTTATCAAATTTAAATAAAAGCACAAAGAAATGGGTTGAATGAATACCTCATGTGAATGACTATATTGAAAATATAATGTCATTATCTATTAATCTAATTATAACTGCAATGAAATGTTCAGTTTTCTGGCCGTAGCCACAGTTAACAAAAAACAGGTCTCTCAGCAGAAACAACTATGCAGAACAGCTCCAGACATGCAAAACATGATACTGTCGTACAATAGTCCCTTGTGTGTAGCAGATGACACCTTGTCTCAGTTAAATATGATAGCAAGTTCAGCTAAGTTCAGACAACGGTCAGACAATATCAAGCGGTTTCAGAACATTACGTTTTCTAGTATGAACACACTGCAAGCATAAAACAGTATGTTCAGAAAGCACAGAACTGTAGGCCGGTAGTACGACCAGTGATTAGACCAGCTCTTCTGAGTATGCAGCTTAGCGCTTCTAACACACTTCTGGGTAAGTGGGTAAGCAGCATACTGACACCCATTGGCCCATGGGTACTTACAGATAAAGCAGATCTGTATTAGTGTTCGTTGTTGCCATTTCTATTGTCAAAATCAGGGGGGCTGTTGTTATTTCTCTCTTGCCCACTCAGTTCTGCAATTATTCCTCCTCCAGCTGATTTGTTCTGCTCATTTTGTTTACCGCTTGGTTTTCCAATCCACTGTTTGCCTGTACAAGCACGTTGGCTTGCCCTTTGCACAAAAAAACTGTGTGGGGGATATTTTATATACGGACACCTGTGTTTTCATGTCCCAATTTTGACAGGTTTCGCCAGAAACTTCCGTGGCTCCCAAGTTCCAAATCCCTTGGACTGAAGCGACCAAATAATTATGGGGTCATAATGAGCTGGGTTATAATACCGCATGAAAGTCATAACAGGAACAGAAATCAGCATTAGGTATTGCTGTCAAACAGCTTACACTGCAAAAAACAAAAAAAAAGTCCCCATAATGCGAGAATCATTTTAGCCTTATATTTAATACATAAAATCTTTTTTCTATTACTTTTTTGTTAAATAAGACAAAAATACTGCCAATGAGGTGAAATATATTTGACTCATTTAAAGATAAGCCAATGGGGTAAGACAATTTCTCCTGTCAAGCAAGCAGTAACTTAAAGCTAATATTTTGCACTTAAGTCACTTGTTAAGATAGACTTTCTTTGCAGTGCATGGCTGACTGGAATTACCATGAACATAACAGGGCTAATTTATGGGGACAGGAAAAACATGGACATCTGGAAGGAGCTGTCCACTGATCACGATGAAATAACAAATAGAATAACAAATGGTGGACACCTTCAGGCTATACTGCAGTGACATCATGAAGCAATCCAGGAAGTATAGCAAGAAAGAATCCACCATTCACTGGTTACATTGTTCTGTTCATTACTAATAACATGCTCCATGATTGGTGGAGCATAACAGGAAGTAGATCTGTAAAGGTGCTCAAAGCCCACGTCCAGATTCATTACCTTCCAGGAACTGGTCCAGCGCGTGATTGGTGTAACAGACGACCAGCACTGGCAAGTTGGCATCACCTTGCTGCCATAATTCAGAGTTGGTCAGAAGAGCCTGGGCAATCTTGAGCCCCACGTAAGTCTTTCCTACCAGGTAAGAAACCGACATGTTCATTAAATTACAGTGTGTTACATACATTCACCTGAGTTACATGGGAAACAGGGCCGAACCTGGCTACCAACATTCCCATACCAGCAAGTGCTTATGCAAGATCACTAATGCAAGTTAACTATGCTAACAAATAACCAAAATAACTAAAACCAACCCTTGAATGCATATAGATGACCCCAGAGTGAAAAAGAAACATTTGAAAGTAATTTCAAACATGAACCAGTTAAAAAAGAGAAACATTGCTAGAACTGTGTAATACGTTCATTGTCACAAATAACTGTTTGTGAAATTTGCATGTAAGCAAAGTCATAAAATGCGTGCAATTCTGAAAACCCCTATTTACCATATTGGAATACAGAAAAACAGCAAAAGATACACAATCTAATTAAAATTAACCAGATCTCATTGTCATGACTGATCTCAGCGGTCCTCTTGGTTGGCTAAATTCCACCAGGAAAGATCAATCGAGCACAGAAAAGTATTTTAATCCAAAACAATTATATATTTCACAGAGGTCTGCTTCAGACAGAGGAGAACAAGCACATTAATTACAGATAGAGAAGCACTAGTAAACCTATAATGGAGGTAATACCTTAGGAAAAGACAGAGAACTAATACCCTATTAACAGACAAAGACGTTGACAAAGTGGTAATAAATTAGTGAAAGAGTATTAATTACAGATACAGGTGTCACTCCACGACAGGTGTAACGGCGCATTAATCACAGACAGATAAGTAATCAAACGAATTAGCATTAGTTTGGCGGCGTTTGCCTTATAACCCAACTGAAAATAAAAACAGCTCAAGCTAGATTTTGAAACAGCTGCTAGCTGGTTGACCAGTTCAGACCAACTTCCAGCTCGACATGGTTTAGCTGGTTGACCAGTTCAGACCAGCTCCCAGCCTGACAATGTTTGACCATCTCAAGCTATGTTTTGAAACAGTTGGTAGCTGGATGACCAGCGATCAGCTCAGACAAGCTACCAGCACTAGCTGGTTGACCAGCTCATAACCAGCTAGACTAGCTTCATGATCAGCTTGGCCAGCTCAATTTTCAAGCAACAGGGAAAGCACATAATTCGGAGGACAGCGTTAGGTACCTGTGCCGGGGGGTCCCTGGATGATGGCGAACTCCTTGGTGAGCGCTAATTTGAGGGCCCTCATCTGTGACTCGTCCAAGCCCAGGTATTCCTTGGGGGGCCAGGCGAGGGGGTCTCGGACACTGAAGTGCCGGAGCTCACCCTTAAACTCAGGGGTTGCTATGGGCGCCAAGTCGTATATATCCTCAACAATGAGGTAGGCAGGAGGGGCCACATCCGTCTTGCACTCCACTATGTACCTTGGATAACACAGAGGAATCATAACATTTACAGAGGTGCAGACCAAGGTCAAATAAGTAATCGATTCAAATACTTGAAAAGTTCTGCAGAGATGCCCTTTCGACCAACCAAGGGACCTGAATTAGGCCAGGTCACCTATGGCATCGCAAGGCCCTAACGTAGAAGCGGAACGGTTCTGGAGATCAGTAATGAGTCAGCACACTGCCGGAGCCACTTTCTAATGCGGACTCCAGCTCTGACTCATATGACTCCTAAAAAGCTAGCTCCAAAATTACGCCTTGCAAGGTTGTGTGTGTGAAAATGAAATGATCCAATACCTCATCTCAAACTGTTAACCCCGAACACAGAGGGCAGGAGCACAGGGCTAAAGAGACTGAGTGAGTCTGCAGTCAGAGTTTTTTTAATCTGCACTAGGGGAGAATACCTACAAGTTCCTCTGTTGTATTGAAATATATCCATTGACGCTGAAACAATAAAGACTCCCATCTGCATTTCTTTTGATAACTCACAAAGAGAGAAAATTAAGGAATTCATGTTTTTTTTATATTAGAATATGAATATTTTATAGCTGGGATGAAAGTTTGTGATGTGACAATTTTATAATTGTGCACCATTACTTTCTCTTCAAATAAATTACAAAGACCTGCCACTGTGCCCTTGATCCAAAGCATACATTTTTATTTATTATTATTTTTGTGAAGCAATTTGTCATTAATTTCCTTAAAAAGAACTGTCTCATTGGCTTAAACAACACAAAGAATCCTTGTGTTTCGGTCCGTTGCGACTGCACCTTTGTTTATCCCTTCACAAAAAAAGGAACATTGCTCATTAGCAACTTAGAGGAGTACAGGCTATGATTTATCTGCTACCTCACAGAGCTAATAATATTACAGCATGGTTGCAATGTAATTATCTTCCTCTTAAATTAACACACAAATCTAAACATATTTTCCATTTAGAATAAAGAACATTATATATATGCAGCAGCTCTTGTGTGGAAAAAGCCATACTAGACCACCAGCCCAGTGGCTGGGCTGAACAAAAACAAAAAAAAAACATCCTACACATTAATTAAAGGAATATTAACACATTTCATCATCTGTTCTCCTTATGTCAAGTGTCATCGATCCATCAACATGGTTTTACAAATTAGCCTTCAAGGTAAGTTTCAACATGAGCTATGAAATCAGACCGGGCAGCTCATAACTACACATTTAAATAACCTTGCACTTCAAATAATGATAAAACAATACTCCTAATTATAAGTCTTTGCTTATTGACTATTATCTATTTCAAGGTGATCACAGTTTTTGGTTTCCGCTGGTTTATTTACAGTACGTCACAGCTTGAGACAGCAAACTGTATTGGGCATGTAATCCAAAAGGATTTCTACTTGCATTACAATCTAAATACACAGTCACAATCACCTGAATAATTATACATTCAGTGATCAATTGTGACCCTTAAAAAGCTATTAGTTAATGCAATGCACCAGGCAAGAGGAAGGAATGTCTGAGTGACCAGGTGCAACAGTAGGCTATCCTCCTTGTACACAGTATACAAAAGTCAATTTTATTTTGTCATTTGCAACAAATACAAACAGGTATGAAAACAAGAGGCCAGCACCAGTCATGATGGAACTCTCACTGAACTAAAAAAACAATTGCCATTGGTTGATGTTTGGTCATAATTATGGAGAGGTCTATATAAGAATATCTCATCATTCATTTGTGACAAAGGACAGGCCTGTCAACTATAATCAATAAAGTTGCCAATCAGCCAGAACCAGTGCTGTGGACTCTTTTAAATTGTAAATAAGCAGAAATGTTGATTTTGTTTACAAAATACTAAGTGAAAAGTAGGTATTTTGGAAAATTTTCAAGGAATTACCGTGATCATAAAAAGTATTTATAAGTAAACAAAACTTTACAGGTGGAAACTCAAATCTATAGCGGCGTTTGATATTCCTGTGGGAGTCGTACCTCTGGAAGGGCAAGTCTTCCACTTCCTGTTCCTGCAGCCCCTCCAGAACGTGGCGGTAGGCCTCGAAATAGGCCGTGGTCTCCACCATGAGGAAGGAGTCGGACACCCGGACCGCGGCCAGCGCCGGACGGCTGTCCTGGCAGAACCGGAGCTGGACCTCGCCCTTCTGGAGCTCGGCCGGGTCCCGGTCCGACACCGTGGCGAACAGGAAGGTCTCAAAGTTGTCCCGCGACAGGCAGACCAGGGAGCCGTACAGGAGCCGCTTGGAGTTCTGCCAGCGCACAAACTGGAGCGAAAAAACAGAAGAGTGCAGGTGAGGAACGGCCAAAGGCCAAAGTTTGACACAATGTCTGTGGATGTTCTCTGAGAGACAGTGCAAGGCCATTTTGTTTGTACATTATGAAAACCCCTGTTTCCATATGCACTAAATGCAGAATTTGGCGCTCCTATAATCTGTCATTAATTTATTTGGATCTGGTTAGATTTTTTTGTTCTTATTTTCATGAAATGTTCTTATTTTCAGTGTATTTTTTGTCACGCCAAAGCTTACGTATTTTTGAGAAACGGCTGAGCGGGTGAAAAGACTCAGCACAGGTTATGATACTTTAAGATGAGTTTGCTTACTGTGCCCTTTGCTTACGGTTTTCCCTCAAATCTTTTATTTTGTACAAGAGCTCTGTAAAAACATTCACATCTTAAATCTGTCTCAAAGCACCTAACCAAAGAACATTTCCAAGTCACTCCTAGAGTCACACAGTGCCACATTAGGAGATTCTTTTGAGGATTACAGTTGATTTAATCTCTTCAGGTGACTCTGATGGTCAGTAAAGTAAAGGATCCTGAATTGGAGCAGTTTCCCCATGACTATAAATTCATTATTTCAGTATTTAGTATCTAGCAAAGGGCTCTCTCCCTCTTCTCAATTCCACCATAGGCAACACACTGCAGGTTTGAAACTGCTGCCTACAGACACAGCTGGTAGAGAAAGAGCTCTGGGGAATGACAGGCTTAGCATGGCTGAGCAAAAATGCTGAAACAAGAAAAGAACACGCATACATTTTACACTTATCGATTCAGAATCAATCAAAGCAGGTAGCAAGGCAAGTTACAGCTTTGAGAGGCATTACAAGTGAAAAGCATTTATTAGTTTGTGATTTCACAGCTGGTGACAAGTCAAGTCCCAGACTTTTGGGTGGAAAAAAACAGCACACATTTTAACAAATACATTTAATAAAGAAAAACAAATAAGTACAAGGAGACTGGCTGTTTGCTTGCAAAGCAACGATCTGGAAAATTGCACATGGCCTTGACTGACTGTTATCTCTGAAGCTGGAGCATTAATATTCTCCTCCCTTTCCACTCCAACTGGCTCAAAATGGCGTCCATGCATCGCCCAGGAGGAGGAGGATATACACTCAGTGCGGACTTTATTAGGTATTCATTACACTTTCTTGGACTTATTGGTCTTCTGCTGCTGTAGCCTTATGCTGTAGCCTAGTGGATCTAAAGAGGTTTGATTGTGTGTTCAGAGATGCTCTTCTGTGTACCACTGTTGTAATGTGTGGTTATTTGTGTTACTGTCACCGTCCTGTCAGCTTTGACCAGTCGGGCCATTCTCCTCTGACGTCTCTCATTAACAAGGCATGTCTGTCTGCAGAACTGTGGCTCACTGGATGTTTTGCTTGAGTTGGTGAAACCATGTTGAATATGAAGCTGGTCTGAACTGGTCAACCAGCTACCAGCTGTTTCACAACCTAGCTTAAGCAGTTTTTTTCAGCAGGGTGTTTTTCTTAAAGATTCTAGAACTCCATCGCTTTTAATTACTAGTAGTGATTGTGAAGTCAGCATGATCATTTCCTTAACAGTCTAATCACACATGCAAGATCGTTCACCTTACAGGGTTAACTGACCTTCAAAGGGCTTGGGTCAAACTGGACCTTGTACGCGGTGCCTGTCGGAGTGCACAGAGGCACCAGCAGACGGGTGTCGAAGTAAACCCTGATGTCATCGAATCGCTTCCTCTTCACCGGCACCTGGCCCAGGCTCTCCTCCTGGTAGCTGAGCAGAAGCTCACGGATTCCCTCGCGTAGCGGACGCACAAAGTCCTCCCTCAGCAGACGGAAGTGGGTGTCCAGGTACACCTGGCCGCTGGGGTAGCTGCAGGAGGTGATGTTGGGCCGTAGGAAGGGCTTCTGGTCCTGGTGGATCTCCTCGGGCGTTGGGTAGATGGTCATGGTGCGGAAGTCGCCTTCCCCGGGCGGGGCATCCTGCTCGGGATCCAGGAAGGTGTAGTTGTCCGACCTCAGGGTCCCGTCCCTGGCTTTCTCCTGAAGGTGGTTCACCAAGCCCTGGATCTTCTCCAGGTTCTGCTCCACCTGGTCGGAGATATCTTCCCCCGAGGCTCGGAGACCGTTGATGGCTGGCCCTAGGAGGGCCACCAGCATGGAGGTGACCTGCACGGAGCTGGCCGGGAAGATGGCGAGCATGTCCCCGAGCAGGCCCACGATGCTGCCCAGGTGTTGGGCGTACTGGGCGCGGCGGGCCCGGGCGTGGTCCGTGATCATGCCCACGATGTAGTGGGGGAGGATCGAGCGAAGGAAGCCCGAGTCCTTCACCACGCCGGCGAGGTGCTGGACGATGCGCCGGTCGCTTCTGGAGCCCACAGCCTTGGCCAGGGCCTGGCAGAGCAGCTGGATCATGCCATGGCCCATGGTCTTCTCCTCCAGGAGGAGCAGCAGGCCGGGGCTGGAGGACAGCGTGATGGCCACTTCGGAGGGCTCTTTCCCCACCAGCTCCTCCAGGGCCTTGAAGCCCAGCCTCCGCACCTCCTGGGTGCCCTCCCTGGCCTGGTCCCTGTCCCTGCCCCTACCACCCCCACCCCTGCCCCGTCCCCTGTCCCCCCTCCCTACATCTTCTCTCACAATATTCGCTTCCCCTTCCCCTCTCTCCGCGCCATCCCCCCTCCCTCTCCCTCCCCCTCTCCTTCCTCCTCTCGCTCCTCCTCTCCAGGCATCACCCTCCCTCTCTCTCCACTCTCTCTGCCCATCTTCCCTCCTGTCGTCCGGCAGGTGGGCCCTGTTCCCTCCTCCTCCCCTGCCCCCCCTGCCTCTTCCTCTTCCCCCTCTCTCTGGGTTGGGCCTCCTGTTGTTTTCTCCATCCACAGGTTCAGCACCTTCAGAGACACAACAAGAAACCGCCAACAACAGAGTTAGGATTTAAAGTATTGCTACAAAACATGAGCTTCCCAGAACACACCAACGACCAACATCACAGTTAAGATATCCACCTGACCGTCAGACCACACTCAGAGTACTGTGTACAGTTCTGAGGTCCGCACTACAGGAAAGATATTGAGGCACGGAAAAGGTTCAAAGAAGGGCAACCAGATTGATTCCATGTATAAAAGATCAAAGTTATGAGGAAAGACTGAAGATGCTTAATCTCTTTGAGCTTAATAAAAGGGGTGATTTTAAATATATTGAGGCTTTTAAATCCATTCAATGTTAGCAGAATGAGGGGGCATAAATGGAAATTGTCAAAGCATAAATTCCTCACAGACATTAGGAAGTATTTCTTTACACAGGGAGTGGTCACTGCTTGCCAGGACATGTAGTGCATGCAGAAACACTGGGGGTTTTCAAGACCAGGCTTGATAAGGCATTTGATACTATTTAACTTTTAGGCAAACTAAGCAGCAGATAAACTTTAGTGGTAGGAAAAGGCGAGCATTGCTGGGCTGGCCTGTTCTTGTCATTATTTTATGTTATAAAGATTTATATTATTGCTACAAGACTTGGGCTTCCCAGAATGTCTCCATACCTCTCCTAGGCTCAGCATTGGCTCTCCTTCTGCCCCTCTGCCCCCCTCTGCCCCCTCGGTTGGGGTTTTCCATCACTTTAGGGCGGCCCCCTCCGTGCTCTGTGAGATAATGTGAACAAAGAGATGCACAAAATATTACAGGGTAACCCAATGACAGAGATAGAACTAAGTCAGTAGTAGATAGGGAATTTTGCATGTCATCCAAATCCAACAGCTTTACATTTATGAGTACGTTTGTTACTTGTGTTGCTGTTCCTCTCAAGGTTACCCCACTGAAAGAAAAACTAGCAAATGGTGATATGAACAATTCAACCACATTTGCATCTTGCATTTTCATTGATTGCAGTATGCAAAATGTTTTGTAATGGTTATCAATCTGGAGAGAAAGGTGAAAAACGTAATTATTTTTTAAATATTCCATGGTTAATATTTAGCTTTTGAACACTAGAGAAAGATTGATGCAATTGCCATTAATTATCTATGGTCAAGTACTGAGCTTTTAAGTTCTGTTCAATAGACTTTTTTCAATTGTGTTGTATAACAAGGTATTCCACAATTAGTTCACTATCTTTAAAAGCTGGCTTCCTATCATCTTTTATCAACACACAAAAAAAACACACAGCAATGACTTTAAAAAATGATTGTGCACCCATCACCTATTGTGGTGTTGGTTGTGCTTCTGAACAGTAGAAAGGTATCTCTATATGTGCCTGAAAAATAACAATAACATAACAATAAAATAACAATAATACAGTTCATTCACTGGGACTGTACACGAAGGCTCCATCTCTCCCCATCTCGGCTCAGGGACTCTCAATGTGTCCTCAGTCTTCAGGTCCCTGCATGTAGACCCTTGGCAGACAGATCCCAATACCCTGTAATACCCTGTTCCCTTCTAAACACCCTATTACAGGAGTTCCTAAAATAGGATCCAAGACCCCCAGGCATCTATGAAGGGACTGTGAGCAAAATCAAGTTTTACTCCTTTTAAGGATTGTTTTATTCCTATTTCCATATTTCACAAACATATTTCAAAGATTGAAACACTGAGGAGTTTCTACACCATTGGGAATATTGTGATAATTGGCAATGTATATTACAGGCGGCATATTCAAAATACAGATGCATGTAGATTGCTTCCTTGCATTACTGTGTTTGTCGCCACATTGCAGCCTGTATTGGGTGCTGGATGAATGCATAAAAATATTTATTTAATTTAGAGTTGGGGGTGCTGAGCCACAGGGTGGACATTCTATGGCGCCTTAGGTGCGTCCTGCCCTATTATAATAACTGAACAGGTCCTAATGGACGACACTGGTGACCTTAGAAAACCCTATCAGGAGCTTTTGCGATAACCTTTGACCTTTCGACCCCCAGGAAATGAATATGCCTCTAGGGGCCAATGAGAACAATGCCAAAATTAGCATTGTTAGTATCACAAACTGCTTTTGTGACAAAGAGGTAGATGGAGAAATATAAAGCACAATTGTGCTGACTTTATTGACCAGGAATTTAACAAATTACCAAAATTATACGCTTTCAGAGTTTGAAGGCCTAATTAGATAACAGCACTTAAGTGTAAGCACCTCTCAGCATGCTAACGAGTCCTACATCTTGAAAGCTTCAGTGTCAACAGTGGTATACGATAAATGAACCTAAGCAGCAAAAAATACATCGAAACAAGCTTATTCAACAAACCCCTTCAACTTCCTCTGTTTTAAAAATGACAAAATAATTGAGTGGTTGGTTGATAAATACATTTTTACTACTGTCCATTCAGATATCCGCAAACAGGCCTAAATCAAGTACATCACTAGATTTATTCACATTAACATGAAAAGCTGTTCCAACTCTTTATAGTGTGAGCTCTTCTGTTTGAAATGTTTTCAAGTTAGAAATCTTGCAATCTTACAACACATGCAATATAGAAGTTATTAATTTTCTAAAATGGAAACATCAATGTCAAGTCGCCAGTGTGCTGGAACGCCAGGTTGATATTTGCAGTCAAATGGCCTGGGGGTTGTGAGCCTGCTTTACCGGGAGCGTTTACATGTGCTTCCGCCTACTCCTGCCCTTTGCAGACACCCCACTTTCAAAAACTCACTGGAGTCTCCTCATTCAGACATGCTACCTACAATTATAGGCAACCAGGCCTGTCCAACATTTTATCAATGACCCCATGCATGATGGGATGGCACGAGTTTAACTGATCGATGAGCCAAACCTCTGTGGTAGCTTTACTTGTTTCTCATTGGCACAGTATTTATATTTTTGTTCGTTAACTATACGCTGTAGGAACATGAAAAATCAAAGCGTTCAACAGTAAGGTAAACTAATGAACTAATAAAGTAAAACTAAATGAAATTTTAAACAATACTAATATGCCACAAAATCCTTACTATGTCAACTACATATAGCTACAAATATGTGATGTGAGAGAAACGGTCATAAGAGAACATAAATTTGAACAAGGCGAACGCGATTAAATACTTTGTACATGAATCGCATGAATCGCAGTATTCAAGCAGTCATTGCATGCAAAGGATATGTAACAAAATACTAAACTTGACTACTTTATTTACACAACATTGCTGTGTCTCAAATATTATGGTGCTCTGAAATGGGGGAACTAGGCCTATGTATAAACACTACTGTAATTTCTACATGGTGAAACCAACATTTTTATAAAAATGTCCTTTGTTAAATTCTGACAATGTGCACTTTAACCACAGCACATGTGATTCTTTTTTATTATTACTAATCTCAGTACCGAGGCAAATAAAGAAATGGTAGGTCTTCGTCACAAACGTTAAGGAGAGCAGTGTATGTGGAGGAAGTGTTTCATAAATATGGCTACTCATGTGAGTATTCAGATATGTTCATCATGGGCGTACTAGCGCCCCCAATTATTATGATTCTCAGAGGGAAATGCAATTGGTCAAGCTTTCGTTTTCCGTTTCCGAGTCGTGAATTCTATTTCAGTGAGACAGGGAAACGCAACCTAGAAATCGAAGGTATCCGTTTGTGTTTGAAAACAAAAATACCAACTGGTAAAATCCCCATAAGATATTACATCACTTTAGTTGCCAGGAGGAAATTCACAACACAGGACAAAACAACACCTCTTCAACCAGCTACGTAGACGGTGTAATTTATCGTTCCCCTTCCAAGTACCATTGTTGTCGAAATTAAACAACGTGTAGCCTATTTATTTTAGATCATTTGTGATTACCATGGCAGCTAAGGCTACCGTTGACCAGTTCGCTGAAGTAGACAACCAGGCAGCCCAAGTTCGACTGTGACGTTCGGTAACCAATGAAATCGATTGCTCTCCCCAGCTGACTAGGCTACTTGGCAAACTAAAATACCAGGGCAATTGAGGAAACAAACACACTGGACAAATCGTAAAATAATGTATTTGATGATAATACTGAGCAGAACACTGGACTAGACTAATTGATTACATATATCCAATGAAAGACCATACACGTTCAGCACATCAGGATATGGCGGCGATGTACCCCACGTTATGTCGGAAACATGCAACTTTCGGCAGCCCAGGATGAATGCGGAAACAAATATCAGAGTACAAAAATCGAAACAACGTACCTGAAATAAGATCTTATGGACAGATATCTCTCCAGCTGTTATATTAGTATATAATTTGACGTATCCTTACAAGCGATACACATAATCCATTTGATATGCTACGTCGTTTATTAACGCTATACTATAAGTTAGCGAGTAACTACGTTTTAAAAACGTTCTAAAAACATAGCACAGCTAGGAAATGAAGGTCAATTAATTTGAAGTGAAGCGTTCTGCGACCGATTACAGCACATTATTTCACCCATTCTGCCAGTGTTTCTCATGATTTAAGTTAAGAACCGCGTAAGGGTTTCTGTTTATCAGATCGCCCTGCCTACCGTCTTCGTATAGCGTCAGTTTCGCTTTCCATTCAATAGAAACGAGAGTCATAATGACACCGTAAGTATAGCCTACAGTATGCTGTGACACACGCCTAACAACACAGACCTATTTGACAAACACAGATATAAAATAGAAAACGAAACGAAATAGAAAACGGCATTGTTTGACCAAGTTCATAAGGTTCTGTTCAACTGAAAAAAATAATTTTAAGACAAATTTACATTTTTCGATTTACTGCTGAAAATCATCCCTCAACTATTCAACTTTAAGGGTAATACCAGATTTTGAATGATTACGCTATGCGTATGGTGAAATTAATATAATTATTTACTATTTCTATCTTTTCTCTGAACCTGATTTTGGATATTACAGGAACCATTTTTCTCGGTGTAGTCATCCTCTCATCATTAAACTTTGCAAACCTTTACTCCATATCCAGGAGAGTTTTGAGGCAATTGTTTTCTTGTTATGGGCCATTCTTTGATTTGTGTTGCAAACCATATCCCAGCAATTTCACATTCCATAAAAAAATGAAAACGTACTTAGAATATTGATGGATTTGTTTTTTATAATAGTTAACATTTTGATATAGTCACCAAGCACTTTATTAGGTATTTATTGGACTTATTCTTTAGACTTCTACTGCTGTAGCCTATCCACTTAGGAGTTATGATGCGTTGTGTGTTCAGAGATGCCTTTCTGCATACCACTGTTGTAATGTGTGGTTATTTGTGTTACTGTCACCTTCCTGTCAGCTTTGATCAGTCTGGCCATTCTCCTCTGAAGTCTCTCATTAACAAGGTGTTTCTGTCTGCAGAACTCGTTCTGCACCATTCCTTGCAAACTATAGTGCCTAGTTTGCGTGAAAATCCCAGGAGATACTCAAACCACCCTGTCTGCCACCAACAATCATTCCACGGTCAAAGTCACTTGAATCACATTTCTTTCCCCGATTCTGATGGTTCATGTGAACATTAACTGAAGCTCTTGACCCGTAACTACATTACTGTATGCATTGCAATGCTGTCACACAATTGGCTGATTAGATATTCGCATGAATAAGTAGGTGTAATAAAGTAAAAATGTTGGCATTCAAGACCCTTATTCATGGTTCAGGCTCGTGGACAGTTCTCTGTGGCGTTTGGCCAGCAGGGGGAGTCGTAGCACCACTTTACATCTGAGCAGGGCCGGACTTGAGCTCCAGGCAAGCATGCCAGACCTGCACCACATACATTTAATACTACTCATTTTAATGAATAAACCTCTCCAATCTTACTGAAATTGTCTTTTTCAAGAGCGTTAGACCACTGTGTTTCCCAGTGGACAGCAAGCAAATAGCAGCCATTGTAGCCAGCATCATCGTACCTCGTTTAAAAAGCTGTCAGTTGAATCGCACCACACGTATGAAATAATTTGCACTGGATATCACAAGACTTACACAATTACCAATGGCATGCTAATGATAAAGTAAATGGAGCAAAACACAGCCTTTGTAAGAATAAGATACAAACAACTTTCTGCAAAAATTTAAGTTATCTTTCGCTTGGATAGTTCCAACACAGAGATCTGCCAAAGGACAGAATGCTGGAAAACCATCTTCGGGGAGACGTAGCTATGTGTGGGTGTCTGAAGAAGTGACCATTTTGTTTTCTTTTCCATTTCACTTTAATCAAAATAGTTTTCAGAAATATAGAACGGACATTTTCAGTCAGGTGCCCACCCCGGTCCCACTGGGACAGCCAGTTAAAACATTCCTCTTCTTTTTGACATATCACTGGTCCTTGACTTCTGAACTCTCTTACTTCCTCCTGAACCTGAAACAGAGGTGACACTTCGATATTAAATGCAGGTCATGCAATGCATTGTAGAAGATTCTCATTTCAATAGTTCAACATAAAACACAGTTAATACCAGCCTCTAGCCAAAGGACTGGATTCTTACTAAGATCCATGATAGCATTTTCCTTCCTTTAAATTTTTTTTTTTTTAACATTGACAACACAGCAATGGCAAACATGGACAAGCATAAAAGTGCAAACATACTTTGAAACTAAACCAGAGCAAGCGAGAAATTTGGCAGAATAACACCAGACAAAATGAAAAAAAATCATCAAATAAATATTCAAGTTAAAGTTGGCAACAGGATAAAATGCACAAAAGTTTGAGTGACTCACCAGACAGCACACACAGCGAGTCATTCACATCAAAGGCTTCTTTTAGCATTTCAACAAAATGGCCGCACGTTTTGTACACACTTCTCTACGAGTGCCCATTTGTTCACAAACACGCAGGTTTGTAAAACGTTGGGAGAGGGCAGAACTCACTTGGCTTTGGATTTGAAACGGCCTCCTTTCTTGTGGGTGGGAATCCCCAGCCTCTTCTTGTCTTCGAACGAAGGCCTGGAGGGACAGAGATCACAAAACAAATGCATCCACACCCTCAGCTTTGAAACTCCCCCAACGTGATGTCTAGAGTCTCCTTCAGTCCTGCGGTGAAATTTTGCCCCGGGTTTTCCCAATGATTTTTTAGGCGTGACTGAAAGAGACTTGCTGCTGGACGTAAAACTTACCCAGCTCTGTACTGTTTCAGGGCTTTCTTGCTGGTGTTGGTCAGCTCCCTGTCAAACACAGACTTCTTTCCAGAAGACCTTCCCTTCTGCTTCTTATCTGCAATTCAGAGTATAAATACCTTCATTGGCCTTTCTATATCAACCAGCAACTGACCACATGGTGACATAGCAATGCCTCCACGTTTCAAGACGGCAGTTATGTTCCCATCTCTCTACTTATGCTAGTATAGAAAATAACACTCCTCATGCAAAGCTGTGTGATCTAGTCCACATCTATCATACATTAAGCAAAAGTGTATTCAAGATCGCAAAAGTTAGCTAACCTTCTCAAACATATTAAAACTTTTTTCTGTTCGCCATAAACGTTAGCTAACAATATGAAAAGGTAGTGCGCCGCAAACAGAAATGGCTAAAAGACGCGGATAGAACAAAAGTTGACAATTATTGGGCTGTTATAATACACTTTAATCAATGTAATATTTGTTCTTACCTTCAAAAATAAATCACAGATAAGCAACGAATCAGCTAGCTGGCATTGTTAAATCTAAATCACATCCATTTGTATTCAAAATGTATTGGTGGCGAAAATGGAATGTTAATTTAAAATCGTTCAACAGTAACAGTTTGCTGCAAACATCGTCTGCTGTGAACGTTCGCTGTTAACATTCGCTGTCTTGAACGCACCTCAAGTCAGCACACCACGAGTGTGCCAACAAGCTTCCACTAAAAGCAGGAATGGCTCAGTTCTACGCATCAGGAGAGCTACTCCATTCCCTACTGAGCGCACTCACTTAATTGATTCACACACATTTTCAATGACAGAACAGGGATATACAGAACTATACTTGGATAACTCAGAAGAAGGACTGGCCGTGGCAGGGTAACGGCAGAGGCCGTGTTGGGTTGTAAAATAACACGCACCGTTCTGTACGGGCTCGTCCTCGGGCATGGCTCGGGCCCGTTTGGGCTTGCGGTCCCGTTTGGCCGCCCGCTCCGCATACATTTGAGATTTCAGGATCTCAAACTGGGCCCGATCCTCCGACTGCAACAAAAAGAGAAAATACATAAATTATACAGAACATAATGTAATATAAAACAATATGGTTATGGACTAGAGTATTCCAGCCGTTCAACTGTCCCAAAATACAGCTATTTAGCAGATGTGAGGTCTTTATCTAGGAAGAGCCTACAACAATGATAAAAGCTGGGCATTCTGGTAAAAGCAGCAAGATATTACAGCTACTGCAACTACTGCCAGCCCCAACTTGGAAGAAATAACATCAATATTACACTATTATTCACATGAATATGTAGACAAACCTTCATCTGAGAACAAGGCTCTCCACTCTGTGTCCCTTTGATAAAGCAGTACTTACCGTCTTTGTGAGCAGAAATTGAATGCAGGTTAATTAATGAAATTTAAATCCTCAAAAAAAAGGAGTTTGATCATTTTTTAACAATCCCATTTAACCAATGTTCCGCCCCATTAATCGCATAAATACCGTGCAGATTGAACGGTTTCTCAAAGCTTGTCCCATTAACCAATGATCAGGGCTCCAGTGAAGTAATGCCACTATATCAATGCCATTAACGGTATTTTTCACAGTTCATTTTTTTTGTTACCGACAAGTATTCAAAAGCTGAAACACAGAAAAAACGTTAGGGCCTCTGCAAAGTGTATAAATCATGCGGATGTTGTGGAGAAGCCATTAGATATTCGCGGCTCCTACCGATAGTTCTTTCTTGTTCCCGTCCTTCAGAAACTTGGCTCTTTTCTTCTTCCCCCTCAGAGCCAAGTCAAAGTCCTGGAGAGCCTTTGCCACTGGAGGAGAGGGGAAGTAACGCAAGCGTGGAAATTATTTAATTATTTACAGGGAACTAAACACATTAAAAGCATTTCATATCCAGAAATACTATTGTATTTCAGATTTTAATATCAGCACGGAGGTAAAGGCTTTGTTTTATTATTTGACATAAATTTCATACTCCATACAGTGTACTTATTAGTCATTTAGTTTTTTGTGTTTTTTGTTTTATTTTATTTTTTTGGAGGGGGCGTAATTAACTTAAAAGTATATAAATAAATAAATATATAAATAAATAAATATATAAATAAAGATCTTGATTGGTTACAGATTGTTGCCAGAAGAGGCCGGAAAGTCTATTGTAGCCTTAATGAATGTACATTTCTACCCACAATTCATCCTCAGTGAATATTCCCTCGTTACATTCCTGTTTCTACAGTGCAGCCACATGCGATGCTGTACAAATCCAGTCATGCCTGTGACATGACTTTTTGAGTCGGAGCAGTGGTTCATAAAAGTATCACTTTCTTTTTTTTAAATAATACATACTTTTGGCAAAATATTAATTTGTAGCACAACCAATGCATTTCATAACATTTGGATACAAAGAATAAGACCCAGTACTGTCCTGTGATACGAGTATTGTTTTGTGCGCACTGATTTGAGTTAATTTGCATCGTTTAGCCTTTGTGAGCAGTGCAAGATTCATTAAACTCCATACAATTACTCAACTGACAACAATACAGAGAAAGGCATGAGAGCATGAGAGCTGGGGTATGATGCAATGCAAGACCTAAAACGTGCAGCACAGCTGTTAACTATACACGGCATGGGTGTGTATGCAGTTTGGTGTTTCCACCAATCACCCAGGCTAAATTAGCTCATTGGCTGGGTACACCAGCAGTGATTCACTCCTAGAGTAGATTGCAGCAACATTTACACAGGTCTCCCATTCATGCACTGATGAAGGAACGTAGCTAAAATGTCACATGGCTCAAATGTTAGAGCTTAAAGTAATTAAGGCCAGAAATTGACGTCAAATCCAGAATGTTCCATGAACTGCCTTGTGAGAAGCCACCGTTTCATCGTGAGGTACTAATTCAGTGGTCCTCACTCCTGGTCCCGGAGAGCCGCAGGGTGGGCTGGTTTTTGTTTTTCGCCTTAATATCAGACCCAAGAAACCAGGTGAGGTGAGATAACGGAGTAATTATCAGCTTTAATTGATCAGTTAAGTGCCCAGTAACCACAAAAGCCAGCACGCCCTGCGGCTCTCCAGGACCAGGAGTGAGGACCGCAGCACTCGTGTGAAGGACACTCACTGCGGTCCTTCTTGCGGTCCTCGTGGCTCTGGAACCAGGTCCTCTTCAGGTTCTGCTCCTCGCTGTTCTGCTGGAGACGTTTCTCCGCGGAGCTGATCTGTGACGCACACAAAGAACAGGCAACGTGAAGGGGACCGGCACCAATTCCCAATGAACATCATTCCTTACCAGCAAGCTCACAGCCTTTCCCACAGTGAGCTTGCTGGTAAGGTTAGGCCTGTGCTGTTTAGATCAGGTATGGAGGCAGAAACACTGGGAGCTGGAGGCAGAAAACTCTGGGGGTTTTTCAAGACCAGGTGTGATACGGTACAAGATACAATTTGGCTTATAGGCAAACTAAGCAGTAGGTACACTTTAGTGGTAGGAAAAGGCGAGAATTGCTGGGTTGAATGGCCTGTTCTAATGGTTTTGTTTGTGACTCTATCGCCCCCTGGTGGCGTCCCCCTGTATTTCGCTCCGGGCCACAGGGCTCACCTGGGCCTCGGAGTGCGCCATCTCCCTCTCCTCCCTCTCCAAGCGCATCACCGCGTACACGTCCTTCTCCAGCCGCACGATCCGGTCCCGGAACTTCAGGATCACCTCTGGGAGAGAGACGAGGCGTTAACACAGAGGAGCGGGAGGCCGAAAGGGAAGGGATGTGTTGTAGGAGGATTTACTGCTGCTCTGTTTGAGTACAGGGCAGAGGAAACCGCTCCCAAGCAGAAACACTCATTTATCAGGGTCATACAGGCAAGCCAGTTTATGTCTATGAGATCCTCTGAGAGCACTGTGGCGGTTTGAGGTCGTTACATTATGTGCCATTCTCAGACATTTTTCTGTGACACTAAATATCTACCGCTGAAAGCAATATCTACAGTTCAATGTCCTTTTGGACAGACTTGAAATCACTTGTGATAAACTGCAAGATAAAAAAAAACATATATCCTTTGATATATATTCTTTGTTTAAAACACCTTTGTGGCATTTGCTGCCCCCTGCTGGTAATCCTGCACTTCACACGTTTCTCGCCCTGCTGACTGGAGTCCTGCCTTGAGGAACAACTGATGGCTGCTGACTGCCTCCACCAGCCAGATGCCCTACACGGGCTGTGCTCCTGCTAAAGAGTTTAGGACAGACAGCCAGGAAAGCAAGTATGCGACTAACTTTTTTGGCTGGGTAAGTCCAGCTTTAGTAAATCTGAGAATAGCTTTTATTTGGGAGGCCGAATTTGAAGCTGTATACAAACACCCTCGCTCGGTTGGGGGTTCAATCCCCTGCCCTGGCACCTTCTACACTGTGATCCCTTCTCCATTCAAACCCTGTTTTCTCCCCGTCTGAATAACAGGAAATATGAATGGAGGACAGACCGTCTACTCTTCTTTTATTAAAAAAGTAAAAGCTAAAGGCATTTAGGTTATACCGTAGTTTACCTATGTGTTGCTAATCAGTATCATCGGCGTAACAATGCCAGTACATCACCTCAGTAACTGTGTGGTGAGCATTTTGGCACAAAATGGCGGTCGCTGACCCAGGTGGGTGATACACATTGATGGCGGGTGAGAGAGAAATAAAAACCCATAACGTCCACCATTTTACAGTTTCCACCATTAGGGACGTAGAGTAAACATCTTATCGCATAACCTACTTAATGAGCATCTTTTGATTGGTCTCATGAAAGATCTCGGCGATAAAACGAACCACTGAACAATAAGGGTGCGGATTTTCCCACAAATTCCAATTCCCAAACGCCTTTACATAAGAGGATGCAGCGCATTCAATCACACTGACGTCCACATTAGCACTGGAGCCGTAGATACGCAACAGGCCAAATCCGAACCTGCAGTCACCATTGGCTGCTACATTTGTGATGGAGCACCACAGTGGCTACCGCCACAGCCATGGCCGGCCTCTCTCGTTAGCCCCTACCCTGCGGAAGCACGCGGGCCTTCACGGGGGTCTTGGCCTTCCTGACGATGTCCTTCAGCATCTTGCGCTCCGTCTCGCCCACCAGGGACACGGAGCGGCCCACCTTCCCGGCGCGCGCGGTCCGGCCCACCCTGTGCACGTAGTGCTTCACCGTGTTGGGCATGGTGAAGTTTATCACCTGGTTCAAAAGGAAAAACAACCGTCAAACGCACACATTCAAATTCAGCAGAGGTATTGCAGCAAGTTTATCACCTGGTTCAAACGCAGAGAGGAAAACAACCGTCAAATGCACACATTCAGCAGAGGTATCACAGCAAGTTCATCACCGTCAAACACACACATTCAGCAAAGGTACTGCAGTGTTAGTTTAAAGCAGGGGTCATCAAATCAGGCCCTCGAATCCAAATCCCTGCTTTTCTTTTCTCCCAGGTAATTAGCTGAACAATTACAGCCAATTTATTTGTTATTGGAGGGTGGAAAACCAGCAGTTCCACAGGTTCAAAAACTACTATTAATGTTATGGGTTATAAATACACAAATACGGGCCAGAACCCTGCAATATAAAGAACTTAATATCTTAATATGTCAAGGTCCTCTTGGTCTGCCGCAAAAACAATCACTGACACAAGAAAAAAATAAAAATAAAAAAATAAAATAAAAAAACACTATGAGTCTATAAAAAGGGCTATAAATGCAAGGAATTATTATTACTAAGCTTTCATCTGCTTGGGGTGTGTTTATGCAAGAAGCGGAGCTGACAATTCTTGAAAATCTTTCTCCTCTTGTGAAGGTTAATACTCTGCTTATTTCCACTGCTGAGAATCTTCCCCCTCAGGAGAGGATTATAATCTGCTCTGCTGTAATCATCTGTGTTTGATTAAGCTCCCTGATGGCAGTTTGAATAAAGCGCTATATTTGTCAAAGAATCATATTTCAAACCTGGTGATTGCTTTTTCCATGACAAGAGAGGTGGACATTACATATCAGATTCACAGAAACAAAATGGCAGCCGTGGCTCTCCTTGTTTTACAGACAGTAAAAGGAGGATCGTTATGCTCACCGTCTTCACCCCGTCGATGTCCAGGCCTCTGGCTGCCACGTCCGTAGCCACCAGGATGTCGATCTGTTCGTCTTTGAAACGCCTGACAGAGAGAAAAACAAGGACAAGTTAAGCGCAAAGGCCAGACAGATTTGGAAAAGCCCTCAGGCCGCCATTTTAGGGTGCCAGTGAGGATGACTAAGGGATACGGAATTTTTATTTTTATTGTTTTATTTATTTATGGTTTGATTGTTTTTATTGTGTTTATTTGTTATTGTCTTATTGTTTTATTGCCTTATGTTTCACGGTTGCCCTTGTCAATTTTAATATAGTTGTTGGTAAATGCTGCAAACCAAATTTCCCCAGGTGGGACAATAAAGACGGATTGACTGATTGATCGCTAAGCTGAGGGGCCCTACACTGGATAATGATAAAAATAATAACAATTATATGTTATTTAGTTGATGTGGATTCCAAAGCAACTTACAATTGAGTAAACTAAGCAAGAGACAATCCCCCTGGAGCAATGGGGTTAAGGATCTTATTATGGCTACACCATGGCTTGAACTTCCAAACTTCCAATGTCCAGTCATGTACCTTAGCCACTAGGCAACAGGCAGTCCCATGTACCTTAGCCACTAGGCTACAGGCTGTCCCATATACCTTAACCACTAGGCTACAGGCAGTCCCATGTACCTTAACCACTAGGCTACAAGCTGCCCCATATACCGAAGGCCCTGATAACATTGGTAACCCAGGCCCTGTGAATGTGTGTGGATGGAAAGCGGAGTGTTACCTGAGGCTCTCCAGCCTCTGGGTCTGGGACAGGTTCCCGTGCAGCTCCCCCACCTTCAGCCCCATCAGGCCCAGCAGGATGTGCATGCGGTGGGCCTGCTTCTTGGTCTGTGTGAACAGCATCACGTGGTCCTGGAACGTCCTGGTGAGGAGGGCTGAGATACACACGCAGGGTCACATGCATATGGTGTCACGGTCACACACACAGTATCACACACACACACGGTCAGTCACACACGCACACGCACACGCACACGCACACGCACACGCACACGCACACGCACACTCACACTCACACTCACACTCTCACACACACACACACACACACACACACACACACACACACACACACAGGGCGACGCTCACCAGCGACGATGGCCTCTCGGTCCCCCTCGCGGGCGGGGCGGACCCTCACAAACTCCTGCCTGAGGTACGGAGCCACGTCTGTGTTACTGTTCACAAACACCCGCACCGGCTGCTTCAGAGACACCGAGGCCAGGTCTTTCACCTGAGAGAGAGAGAGAGAGGGGGGGGGGGGGGGGGGGGAGAGAGAGAGGGAGAAAGAGAGGGAAAGAGAGTGAGAGAGGGGAGGGAGGGAGGGAGAGGGAGAGAAAGAGAGGAGAGGGAGAGAAAGAGAGGGGAGGGAGAGCGAGGGGAGGGAGGGAGAGGGGGGGATGGAGAGAGGAGAGAGAAGGGGGGGAGGAGAGAGGGAGAGAAAAGGAGAGAGAGGGGCAGAGAGGGGGGGAGAGAGAGGGAGGGGCAGAGAGGAAGAGAGAGGGAGAGAGAGAGGGGCAGAAAGAGAGAGGGAGAGAGAGAGGGGCAGAAAGAGAAAGGGGGAGAGAGAGAGGGAGGGGCAGAGAGAGGGAGAGAGGGGCAGAGAGAGAGAGAGAGAGATCATTACAGTAGTGGAATATAATGAGATATCAGTTGCAGTATCTTCACACAGTTGCCGTGTGTGTGGATATGTCAGTGCATGTGCCTCTGTGTTTTTTTGTGTGTGTGCGTTTGTGTATGTGTGTGTGTGTGCGCGTTTGTGTGTGTGTGTGTGCGTGTGTGTGTGTGTGTGTTGAAGGAAATGCAGCACACACCTCCTCACTCATGGTGGCAGAGAACAGCATAGTCTGGCGCTGGTAAGCACACAGCCGAATGATCTCCTTCATCTGTTCCTCAAAGTACTCATCCAACATCCTGTAACACATCAAACATGACCCATTACATTCACCCATTGCATACAGTATCAGTATACAGGTTATCTGGCCTGTCTGGTTGGCATCAGTAAGTGAATATAAAAACAGCCCCAAAATCCCAGAAAATATAAGCAGCATTCCAGCACCAATATAAACCACAAACACTCAAGATCTCACTTCTATTGCAAGGGCTTAATTTACATAAAACATGCTCTTGAGGCTTTTCAAGATGACTGGCAATCTCAACAAGAAAAAAATGAAATCACATTGAAGTACAGATTTCAAAATCATATTATTTTCAAGAACTTTCAAAATTGTTTTCCTAAATGAATGGAGGATTCAAGGTGGTAGAAGTCCTGCTTGGTTCCTGGCCAGTTCTCCACTCAAACAATCCACACTCTCAAACACTGGAGGTACCCTCCCATGAGAAACGCATCGAAGGTAAAATAACATTTTAAATTAAATAAATTAAATAAAGCCAGCCTATCCACCATTAACTCATGGAAGGGACGGTCCATAGCTGTTGAAAATAAATTACTTAATTCAGAATTTATTATGCTGTCATTACATACTTTTTCTAAGAAAATCACGATCTGCTCCCCTAAAAATGTTTTACATTTTACTTATTGTAAGTCATATTCCTTTTCCTTTCTTATTATGACTCCTCTTACAAATGTAACATTGTTTCTATTCTATTGTTTCTTTAACCCTTTGATGCACAAGCTATGCAAAAATACAGAAAATAAAAACTCAGTCGGATAACTTTTGACGCACATTGTGCATCAAAGGGTTAAAAATTTTAATCATAAAAAAAAAATGATCCTGGAGATACGGCCTGCATAACGGATGGCAGCAGACCCCGGGGCCCAATCGAAACAGCAGAATCAGCGTGGCCCCTCCCCCGCGTGGCGAGCCCCGCCCCGGCGGTCACACGCACCGGTCGGCCTCGTCCAGAATGAGCACCTCCACCTGGGTGAGCTCGAAGGACGGCGTGTTGTGCAGGTGGTCGATCAGACGCCCGGGCGTGGCGATCAGCACGTCTGGCCCCGCCCGCAGGGCCGCCTCCTGGGTCTTCAGGTCCAGACCGCCTGGAACGGGAGCGGGAAGACTTACACTATGCTACAGTTATCGCCAGACGCCAAAGCCTTTCATCATTACAGTTTATTAAACTAAGCAGGGGACAATCCCTGGAGCAAGAGCGGGAAGATTTACGCTATGCTACAGTTATCACCTGACGCCAAAGCCTTTCATCCTTACAGTTACACTAAGCAGGGGACAATCCCTGGAACAAGAGCGGGAAGACTTACATTACTTTACAGTTATCACCTGACGCTTTTACCCAAAACCTTTCATCCTTACAGTTTATTAGACTAAGCAGGGGCCCATCACCCCCGGAGCCTTGGGATTAGCGTTAGCATAGCCGGGTTTCACAGGGGCCGGGACACTCACCCACAGCCAGGCAGGTGGTGATGCTGGTGAACTGGGCCAGCTGACGGGCCACAGCGTGCACCTGGATACCCAGCTCACGGGTGGGCACCAGAACCAGGACGCGGGTCACCTGGGCCTGCCGGGGCTTGTAGATGAGCCGCTCCAGAACAGGGAGCATGAAGGCGGCGGTCTTTCCTGGAGACGGGGAGAGAGGGAGAGAGGGAGAGAGGGAGAGCATGACTGTAGCGCTGGTCAGTCCTATGAGACACGCATCCAGGATTTCAATATAAATCACTTAAAGGTACAATAGGTCATTTAGGACTTCTAACGGTCAAGAGAGGAATTGCAGCAACAAACACCTTCAAACCACAACACTGTTTATCCCTCCCCCTTCTCTGTAAACATGCTGACGTTGAAACGCTGACAGTACTCACCGGCGCTAGCCACACAAACTTGTGCTGACACCAGACACCTGTGCTAACCGCACACACACACACCTGTGCGAACCGCACATACACACACCTGTGCGAACAGCACATACATACACCAGCACTAGCCCCACACACCAGCACTAGCCCCACACACCTGCGCTAGCCCCACACACCTGTGCTAACCCCACACACGCACACCTGTGCAGACAGCACTCACCTGTACTAACCCCACACACACACACACTCACACTCTCACTCTCACTCTCACACACACTCTCACACACACTCTCACACACACACTCACTCACACACTCACTCACTCACACACTCACACACTCACACACTCACACACACACACACACACACACACACACACACACACACACACACACACCTGTGCCGGTGGCAGCGCAGGCGCAGATGTCCTTCCCCAGCAGCCCCACGGGGACGCAGGCCTTCTGGATGGGGGTGGGCTGCTTAAAGCCCATGGTTGTGATGGCCTGAGAGAGGGGAGGAGAGGAGGGGAGAGGAGAGAGGAGGGGAGAGGAGAGAGGAGGGGAGAGTCAATGTGCCAGAGCTTCACACAGGTTTCATTTTCATAATCCTACATTTTTATTTCCTTAAGGCACGCAGAGTCAAACTGTGCTTGTGTGCTAGGCAGTCACCCGGCTGGCTTCTACTACTCAGTAAAGGACAGCCGCTGTGCGCAGCCCTTTCTTTTTCTTTCCACTGTAACGAAAATGTACCAAGTCGTGAAGTCAGAACCTCAGAACATTCCAAACCAGGACTTTGTTGTGTAGCGCTAAACCCCTAAAATGCCCACCAAAACTTGTCCCGCGGGCAATTCATTCATTCATTATCCTACCCCGCTTATCCTGAACAGGGTCGCAGGGGGGCTGGAGCCTATCACAGCATACATTGGGCGAAAGGCAGGAATACACCCTGGACAGGTTGCCAGTCCATCGCAGGGCACACACACCATTCACTCACACACTCATACCTACGGGCAATTTAGACTCTCCAATCAGCCTAACCTGCATGTCTTTGGACTCTTGGAGGAAACCGGAGTACCCGAAGGAAACCCACGCAGACACGGGGAGAACACTCCACACAGAGAGCCAACCGGGATTCAAACCCAGGACCTCCTTGCTGTGAGGCGGCAGTGCTACCCACTGCACCACCCGTGCCACCTACCGCAGGCAATGCTAGAGTATAAATGCTTATAAAGGCTTTGGCACGGCCATAACCGTCACAGAGGACACCCCAGGGGCTCACCTTCAGCAGGGGTCGGGACAGGTTCATGTCCTGAAACATCAGGCTTTCGTCGTAGTTGGAGGCGTCTTCATAAAAGGCTTCTGGAGGCTGCGGATCAGAACCCAGCAAATTAAAAATCACACACATGCATTTCACACCCGCCTTCTTCAGTTTGTAGTCATTTCTTGCATGCAGTCACTCCAAAATATAATGGTTTGCTAAAATTATTAATCCATCTCTTTAATCTTACGATTTGTAACATATCTTTCGACAACTGACTATGAAAGGACACATTCGCTAAATATTATAGAGGCTTTATGTTTTATATGCACTTCATGCCACAGGTAATTATACTTCCCTCTCGGGTCCTTCAGCGCACTTGTCCCAGGCTATGGACTGGCACTTTGTTGTACGTCACTCTGGATAAGAGTGTCTGCCCAATGCCTATAACGTAACGTAATATACAGAGGTAACAGGTTCTGCTCCTGACTCACCTCATTTCCAGCATTCTTCTTTTTCCGCCGGTCCTTCTCTCTAACTGTGTCTGTGGAAAGAGTCACACGAGGAGGTGAAATCTAGGCCAGCGAAAACCTATCACCTCCCTCAGGTGTCCGCCTGCAAGCTAGGATGGATCGTCATGCTTATCCGTAGAGCATTAGGACATGATGGTGTAGGGAAATGGGCTCGCAACCAACTAATTTTCATGTGGGTCACTGCCATTGCACCTTGAACATGGTACTTAACCTGAGTGTAAAAGGATATAGGCCGTGTAAGTCACTTTGGACAGGAGCAACAAATAAATCCTGAACGTTAAAACTGCTAATAACCATCAAGAAAACGGCACGAAATGTAAAATGTGTGCAGCAATTTTGCTGTTCCGTGCCTCAGCCTACCTGCTTTGGTGAGAACCTCTTCGTCAGCCGCGGAGAATTCATCCTCCTCTTCCTCGCTGTCCCCTTCTGCTGCCTCGCTGACATTTTCACTGCTGTCTCCTGCCTCTTCATCTGCTTCCTCCTCTTCCTCTTCCTCTTCCTCATCATCTTCACCGTCACATTTCTCTTCTTCCTTAGTGTCGGTTTGTGAGTTTTCCGGCATATTTCCGGCTTTCTGCGCTTTCTCCTGTACATGTTGTGAACCCACATCAGGTTGTTTCAATCACTGACGGCCAGAATAGGTAATGCGTTCATAATTGGCCTGTAACGTAGTTACTTAGAGATTCCTCACAACTAGCCACAACTAGCAGCTTGTACAGTACCTATATGCCACCACAGCTTGTATGTTCTCTGAATCACATTTTATATGTTTGAGGAGAGCATAGTTTGACCAGCACTAACTTCCATGATACGACGTACACACAAGATCAATCAATTCTCACCCTCCATCTGTTGCAACTCCTCATCCATAAATAAAGGCCAGAAACTTACAGCAGCGTAACTGAATCTCTTCTGTTTCATAGTATAGTCGGACAGAGCCCTAGCTTCAAATTTCAGTCTGTAAGAAGCTTGGTTAACATTGAGCATGCAGGAACAGGCAGTGCGGTAGCAACCCGTTGTCTAGGCAGCTTGATCTAAACCGTGCCTCTGGGGTCCTTAACCTTGGGAGTGAAGAGCTCGTACCGCTAATCAGCCGAGAAGGAAAGATAAACATTTATGTTGGTAATTCTGTGGATATGTTCGATACCTATGATGTGTAATTGTTCATATGTACAAGGTCTGGAAACATAACATCAATATAAATCAGTTCTGGATTCATTTTCTTGCTTTAAACCACAAACAGACCAATGCCCATTGTAAAGCAGACAGGTCCACAGGAGCTTCTGCTTCCAAAATATCATTCAACGCACAAGAACAAGCTGGGCCATTTGAAAACATGCATGAAAAATTCATCTTTTTTTAGAATTCCACAAAGTGACCTACGGGGTCATGTGACCTCACCTCTGTCTTGCGCTTCTTTCTGACTTTCTCAATCTTCTCGTCCAGCGTGGTGGGGGCTTTCTGGAAAACAGGAAAAAGGGAAAGGTCAGGTCACCACCACTGGTTCCAAGTACACAACATCCAGTGATTAATGTGTTTCTTTCAGTGTTACATCATCCTGATAACAGATAACATGTATATATCGAGGAAATAATTTTTCACCACGTGAAAATTTTAAATATACATTTTCAATATGCAAATTCTGCGTAAAATAAAGTGTATATAACATCAAAGTACATTCGACGTTCATGGTGACACGTGGAACGTGAAGAACAGGGCTGCTATTGGCTCATCTGAACACCTCCACGGAGCCTATGGGACACTCACCCTCTTCTTCAGCTGCGCCATCACGTCAGCCATGGCCCAGTCCTCGCTGTACAGCCCATCCCGCTCCCCGAAGCTGAAGTCCACATTGAAGTCCGCACTGCCTCCGTGCTTGGCCTTGCCCTTCCGTCCGAGAACAATGGGCTTATCCTGTACACCAAGGTCAGAAAGCACAGGTAGGAGATTCATCCATTTGTCTTATACCAAAATCAATCAATGACATCCAACACAACAGATAGTCGTCAAGAGGACCAAAACTACAGGCCAAGTCTTACTGAACTACTGCATACAGAACGGACGTAACAGGCCTCCAATATTGATATAAGGTTCCAGTCCCAAAACATCGTGTGCTCTCTATGGACTAGGTAGCTGCCAAGGAAATACAGTATTGTATTGACTTTTGACACACTGACAGGCAAGTACCTTTCATTAAATGCTTACATGTGCAAATGGGGCACTTGTACATGATGTGGGTAACGTTGTTGCCTGTCTTGTGTTTTCAGAGGACTGTGGAACGCTCTCGTTATATTAGCTACAAATTCTACATAGAGCCAGCCCCACAATGGTGAATAGCTGTATTGTGTTAATGATACGCTCCAATATAAAACGCAGCACGTTAGCTACGGTAAGTTCATGGTAAATGCTACATTTTACCTAACCTTGCTAATAACTAGCAGTTCTATCCGTCAACCGCAACTTTTGTCATCAGTTAACACGGTAAATGATCAACTCTGGCAAAGCTTTCATTCGTCAAATCTGTCACAGTTGCCAACTTGCTGGAGACAATCGTGTGCTGAGCACTAGCGATTTTCTTCTGGCTTGCCATTGACTTACGCCGTCGTCTTCAGACTCTGAATCAGGCTCCTCAGGCACATCGTCGTCGTCTTGGATTGTTCCGATTAAATCCAAATCAGCGAACATTGTGGCGGTGACAAAATCACAGCCTTTTTCTGAATAAAATAGGCTGGCTAAATAATTAGCTAATAAAGTTAGCTAACTAGTCCGCAAATTAATGTTTATATGTAGTTATAGCTTGAGAGATATTATACGTGTATAGGAAAATGTACTTCCCTACTGCTACTTTTAATCCATAATGCAAGAATGATATCTTATAGAACTATATTAAATTATTGTTACAGTAGCTAGCAATAGCTAAACCACCAGCTTCGTACACACAGCCTACAGCTACAGACTGCAGCGCTGCACACGTGTTTGGGATTCACAGGAAGTAAGCTACATTTTTGTTCCCCGACTGGCGCACGAGTTTGAGCTCTTAAGTTCCGACTCCGAGTTGCAATTTTACTATTTTTCTACAGTCTATGGTTACAATTCAGACGTTTCTTCTGTAGCGTTTCGTATTTAGAGCATTGCAACACGTTAATATCACAAGCTTATAGTTAAGAAAGAGAAGTACTGTAATCACAATTCCTGGTTATGGGTGTGCATTATGTTGTTCGTTGCTCTGGATATGAGCGTCTGCCAAATGCAATTCATGTACCGTAAATCCTCAAATTGTGACCGGGGTCTTTTATTTACTTAGGCTGCACAAAGCACAGGCCTTTATTTGGGACAGGCTTGTATTCGAGGCAGGCCTTTATTTCTTATTAGGCTTCTGGTGTAGACTTTAATTCTTAGAAATAAAGTAAAAGGCTACACATAAAGTGGGCCAACACTGTTCAACACTTCCTGTAACCGTTCAGAAATCAATTAGTGTAGGCTAATCAGGAAACACCGTTTGGTAAGTCATAGTGTCAGTCTTAACAGACTTAGTTTATTGCAAATATTCTCAAACACAATAAATCACATGCAAGTCCAGAATCCATAAAATAACAATTTCCCAGACACGCCTTCATGAACAGTAACAAATTAGCGTAGATAACAGCAAGTTAAGGATCTTTTTTTCCTAAAGTGCGTTTTATTGCGAGACATGCGTTTCGTTTGGAGCAGTATACCGGTAGGCTATCAAAAGAGTTTCGCTTTGGTTTGGGATTTAATTTACTTTTGGACTGTTTGATTCTATTGCTAAATGTTGGGACTGATGGGCACTGAAATCTGGGGGGTATTTCATGGTTCACTGTTAAGTTTTATGTAGTCGAAAGAGGATTTCCACCCGTCTGTTTATTGCGAGCCAAGGCAGCCGCTTTCATTCATTCATTGAACGTGCGCTGTGCTGTAAATACATGGAAACCTTACTGCGTAGCCAAGTAGTCTAAATTGAGTTAATTTTTAATTTTGCCTTATTTACTTTTTATTAAATTCGTAGGCTGGAATGCCTCGCGGCAACAATTGTGCTTCAGCCTTTGGCAAGCTACTTAGAAGGGGGTGGCAAGCGACTGGTAGCTTGAGAGCAACGTGTTGGAGACCCTTTTCTCTTTTATTTCATTGAGTTAAATCGAAACAATGTCTTCAAGTGCTCATGGACTGAACCACAAGGTGGTTTGGGGGCCGGCCTTTATTTGTCCGAATCGGCCACGCCCCCGGCTGTTATCCGAGGCCCGGTTTCAAATAGAATCCCGGACACAATTTGAGGATTTACTGTACACATTAATGTATGGGCGGCCTGTAGCACAGCCGTTGGGCCCTTGAACAAGGCCCTTAACCCTGCATTGCTCCAGGGGAGGACTGTCTCCTGCTTAATCTAATCAACTGTACATCACTCTGGAAAAGAGCGTCTGCCAAATGCCAGTAATGTCATGTAATGTAACAATGTCACCAAAATGGCAAGTAACACTGACACAACATAAAAGAACACACAAATATGAGAACATGCCAACCTGTGCCCATAGTATTTGCTGGGTCTCAATAAACACAGGTTGATGTTCTCTGCTTCTAAGAATCATGAATTCAATTTACTTTAATTTCTGAATATGCTATACTGTTCTCAGGTTGCACCTGAATGAACCCAGAAATGTATTCTGTAACATTCTCTATAATATAGGCGTACTTTATTCATTCTGTCTGTTGCTCATATACTGTTGAGTCAAAGTACATTTGTTTGCCTCTGGTCTGCTAAATAAATGGGCGTTATCGATTCTTTTCAGTATCCTTGCAAAAATGAAGTCGGTGGTAAAGTTAATTATTGCACACTAAGTATAAACTAATCAGTCCATTTATGAAAGGTTTGTTCTAGTTTACATCAAGGCTATTCACCTGGCAGCACCAGATAAATACAGCCCACCACAGATAATGTTGGCACTTTGAACATGGTAATGGAAGTATTACTTCCATTAAATATTTGTGGTAATATCTTTCGCCTGCTATGCCAATGCCAGCACAACTCGCAGTAATTACAAGGCCTGGCCAAACATAATGGTAAGTGTAGGAGCTACATGTTCATTGTTTAGATCGCTTCGATCATCTGATTGATTCAACTTTATATTTTTTGGTTTGATTCCCCCTCTGGGGAAAACATTATACCCAGTGAGCACTAAAGTTTAAAGCTGCTTCTGCTGCCATAGCCTAGCCACTTAAAGGTTTGATGCGTTGTGTGTTCAGAGATGCTCTTCCGTATACCACTGTTGGTAAACCGTAAACCACTGCGTGGTTATTTGCGTTACTGTCACCAACAATCATTCCACGCTCAAAGTCACTGATCACATTTCTACCCTATTCTGACATTGTCTGAAAAACAGCAGTAAAAGGAAAGGAGTCATTTTAAAATAAACTGTCAGAGACAAATCATTTATTTAAAAAAGGAAACAAAAACATACAAAATTAAGTCTATACAACTTGAACTGAGAATTCCACCCTGAAGGGCAGAATGTTGATAACATCACGCTTCAATCCAGAGGGAAGGCCTAGGGTCTGGGCGGACGCATTCCTGGGGGAGGGGGGCCTGAACAGGAGGAAAAATAAACGTTAAGAGCAGCAAATCCCTGACTATACACCCATTTCTACCACCACATCTACTCAACCATTTGATAGAGCCACCAATGGTGGCAGTGTAACACTTAGGGAACGGGGGCTTTCAATTTAGGATTAAATCCCAGATGGCACTACAGGTACTTCAGCTGAACAGCTTTAGTAAACATACAGGATGGATAATGGATGAAAGTGGGTTTAAGTTACTCTGGATAGGAGTACTCAAAATGTAGTGCATTACAAATGAAACCGTCCCAAGATCAATGCTAAAACAAAGCTCAACTGAAGTCATGACCAAAGCCTTAATTTACCAACCCTTCATTCATTTGAAGGAAATCTAAGAATTTCCATCAAGATGAAGGCACAACCATGCCAACAACCTTTGTTGCACCAGCACACTTCAGTACCTTAGAAAGTAGATTTAATAGAACACGCTTCTAACTTTAAATCTACCATCTAATCAACGATTACAGGGTCCTAGCCCACCCCAGAAGCTGAATAGTTTCAAGGTTTACACGTTATTCTCAGACATGCTTACCTCTCATTCCGGGGGGCGGGGGCCTCATCCCTGGGGGCGGCATGCCCATGGGGGCCCCGCGGCCAGGAGGCATCCCCATAGGGGGCCCCATGGGAGGGCGCATGCCTGGAGGAGGGCCCATCATACCTACGAAAGACACATGAAAAACCACTCAACACAAAACGAAGACTGCCCCACAAAGCACTCCCCCTTGGCTTCAAATCGGGCCAAGGGAACCCCATCGCCCACTCCCATTCGACATGCGGTTCAGAGCTCAGAGTAATCCTGCTCCAAAAGTTTCAGCACCAGGGCTAAGATTTAATTGGAGTTCATCATGGCTACAGAACCAACACTGCTGTCCCCCCCCCCCCCCCCCCATTTGAGCAGAGCAGACGAGCGAAAAGCGAACGTACCTGGAGGTGGTGCTCCTCGACCCATGGGAGGCGGGGGTCCCCCTCTGCCTGGGGGGTACTGCGTGGGCGCTCCGGCGATGCTGGCTCCGGCCGCTGCGGCCGCTACCGTCCCCCTTCCCTGAGGGGTCATGACCTGGTGACGGACAGACACGTTAGCACCACGAGATTACACAGGAGAAACGCAGGGCTCATCACAATCGCTTATGTCTCCCTTTTCTGCTCTGACCTACACCCATCAGGAGAGCCCCAAGAAAGACGGGGAAAGAGAAAACCGCAAATTAGGCAAATGGAATGTCCTTGCCCCTTCAGTTCGAAGCAAAGTCAGTTACATGGCAGATGGGGAGAGGATTTACAGGTCAATCATTTATAATTCAAGCTTTGAGAAATATAAAATAAAAATAAAACCCATCGCCCATCCATTGCACAATTTATTGCCCAAAAGCAAAGATTAAAAGTTAGGAAATCCCACTTCTAGCTCCTAGAAAAAACATTTAAGGGGTTGGAACGTCCTTAAAGATGGAAGACCTAAAATTCATTCAAGGAGCAAGGAAAGGAGGAAAAATAAGTGATTGAATGAGCCCACCGTTTGTCCTGAGAGCCTGTGCAAAGTTTGATTCAAACGTGTATGACTTCAGACAAACCATCACCTCTTATTAAATCTGAACTAATCTCCATAACATTAGCATTCTAGTCGCCAAACAAATTCAATCAGGTTAAAAGGCAACTGGCTCGATACCCAGTTGGGACTAATGAAAATGCACCTCCAAGGGTTTCCACTTTGTCCTTTTAATATTTTAACATCTTAAAGTATGCTCCTCCTGCGGCATTTTAAAACGGTCTGCACTTTCTGAAGGACATGAGGGGCCTGTTCCACAAGGCAGGATTTCCGAATTAGCTGGATAATCAAAGTAAACCCTGGAAGACTAGATTAGACTAGACTAGATTACAAACCACATACCTGCTGGGACGGTCCTCCCACTCCTCGCACAGGCCCGGCCAGGCCGGCGGGGGCCTGGGGCATCGGGGCACCGGCAGGGACCCCCCTGCCAGCAGCCCGGCCAACGCCTGGGCCTCCTGCCACTCCAGCCAGGGGCACACGGGCGATGCCAGTCTGGAAGAGGGACAAAGTCATATTTAGGCCCAACAGTCAGAACAGGTACAGTTCATTATGACCCTTATGGCTTCACTGTGGATGCCATACAAATGTCACCTCAGTGTGGCACTGATCGGAGACAATCTTTACTGCTGCGTTTCCTGCCGAACCATTTTCACTGCATTAGATAATACAATGAATGATAGAGTGGGTTTTAACTTGCTCCAATTCGACAAATTGATTTGTATAGCACTTATCAAAAAAGGGACCATGAACCTGATCCCCTGAGGTAGGGCATTCCAAAGTCTAATCGCAAACGGCCGGTCTTTTGTTTTTAATCCATTCGATTTTAGAGAGGAGGACCCATCATGCACGCGAAAGGCACACCAGAAACCACTCAACACCCAACAAACTGCCCCTCAAAGCACCCCCCTTGGCTAACCGGCCCGAGGGAATCCCATCGCCAGCTCCTGTTCGGCTTGTGGTTCAGAGCTCAGAGTAATCCTGCTCCAAAAGTTTCAGCACCAGGGCTAAGATTGAATTGGAGTTCATCATGGCTACAGAACCAACACTGCCGTCTCATGAGCTCAGTGAAAAAGCAGGCATTCCCCCACAAATGATTTAGGCTCAGTCACAACTGGTACTGTTCATTATGACCATTATGCCTTTTCACTACGGATGCCATACAAATGCATCCACTTCAGTGGCACTCAGACAATCTTTACTGCTGCATTACCTTCTGAACCATTTTCAATGCATTAGGTCATTTATCCTTCATTGCATGGAGCGGGTTTTAAACTTGAATTTTAAAACTTGATTTGTATATCTCCCCAGGTAGGGCATTCCAAAGTCTAGGGGCTCTAATCAGAAATGCTTGGTCGCCTTTTGTTGTTTTTAACCCAGTAGATTTTATAGTACATTGTAAAGTCTCATAACATCTGGCACAATTGGACAATACAGCGAGCGAGGCGCAGGCAGAACTGGGCAAACTCACGTCTTTAGGCGGGGGACCCTCCACGGTCATGGAAACCAGGTTCTCCCCCCTGAGAAGCACCAGCCCCAGCACCCTCTTCTCCTCGCGCTCCGGCTGTTTGGAGTTCTTGGGCCTTGAAGAGTAAAGCAAGTAACACACAGCCATGTTTACCCAGAACACCGCCATATGAACATTTGTATTTCACACAAAGAAATTACTGAAACTTTCATTTAGTGACCAAAGGACAAGGTGGGCCAAATCAATGTTGTGGTACACAGAACAAACTGTTGAAATATGACCAATATACTGCAAACGCAGGTTACTGGACAAGCTTTAAACTGCAGAATAGCAATTTCATTCATTTTGAATCCTGCGTCTTACTTGATCTTTCTGAATTCGTCGCAGTCGCACAGAATGAGGTTCATGTGCTTGTCGAAGGCTTTGAACGTCCCGATGAAGATGCGGCCATCCTGCAGGATACAGCGCATCCTGTAGTCGATGTGCTGCAGCATCTTACTGCTCTTACCCACCGTCTGCAAGGGAGGAAGAGGGTCGGTGAGAACACATCTTAAACTAAACAGAACATCGGTCTCAGGTGCCTGCAAGTATGCAGGCAAGTGCTTGCTTTCTTTAAGTTGAATTGAACTTCATCAATTGGCATGCGGATTGCTTCAATTAGAACCAACTTTTCAAAGAGTGTGCAAATCCAGATGTACCACCAGAACAATACAGACAACGCGGACACGGACGGCAAACAATGCGGACATGGTTTGAAGGCATTATGACCACTTTTCCAGATCGGTTTAATCAGCAACAGGAGTAGCCCAGTAAAGTCCTTTTGCTAGCGAAATTGGGACTGAGTTCCTTGCCTAAACCTTTTATTAGTCTGCAGCAAAAGATACTGGAACACACTTTTGTAACGTCCGCCTGTATGAGCACCTCCCAAAGGACATCGTTGATAGTCACATGATTAATGCAGAAACTCAACGCAAACCGTTCCCATTCATTGTGTGAGGGGTTGGGTAAGGATCTTCCTGAGAAGCATGGCGGAATGTTGCTACACTACATACAAGGCAGTGGATAAGCATAATCCAGAGAGTAACCACATCAGAATAAAGCCGTGCATAATCTTACAATTTTGCCGAATGTGTAGTAATGGTCGACTAGCCTAGCATTCACAAACCACACCATTCATACTATTCACAAACGAAAGGTAATTAGCCTAACTTTAAGAATTAAGAAATCGGAGCCAGCCAACTTTCACGAAATATAAATACAATGACCAAGGCATTCATATAATGTAGCAATAGATTTAGGTCAGAGACTACGGCATTAACCAGTCAACCCCACTGAATGAAATCAGGCGGGCTGAACAAGGGCCTACTCGGCGAATACATTTCAATCGTAACTTTAAAGGCGTCCTTCATTTAAGAAATGCATGGTGGATTAAGTGAATATAGTACAAAACAATTTAAATCATAAAGTCTTACCATGATTGCAGTTCTGATGGCTCCGATTTCAATCGGATCGCGCCAAACAAACTCAAAAAATTGATCCGCGGAGCAGCTCCGCTAGGACCGTCTTTTACGTAGATGAATCGGAAGTGGAATGTGCAACGCCACGAGTCCCCTGGAAAGTGTTCCTATCTCAATCCTCACGCAGGGTCGTTTATTTAATAGCAAAAAAGGAAGAGGAAATCTGCAAGATTCATTTATAGGTGGTGTTTTCGGTAATACCAATTTAAATACATAAACAACGTACTAATCATAAACCTGCAATGTTGCAATTACACGTTTGAATAATGGATAGATATGTTTCCGGGGATGGTATTACACATTACACAGGAAGTACTGATGTGACGCAAGCGTAACGTTAAGTTTTCGCAACAAAACAAGAGTCAAACAAGCTTGTCCGAGAGGCTGCTAGCTAGAGTTAGCTACCTGAATTCTAGGTTGCTGCAACCGTATAAGAAGCATAGATCATCATAACTAAAAATAAATTTTTGGAATGTATAAAACCGGATAGTTTTATTCATGTGGCGGCCATGACAACCACATGACTACCCTAAATTATTCAACAACTGATATTTATGCTTAAGTTCAGTAGATGGCGGCAAAGCATCCGTAAATGGGCCATACATTCACTTTGAAAAAGTCATGGAAACATCACTGACGAAGATGGGGTACTGGCAACGTTTGTTAACGGTGTTAAATTACCGATAGTGGGCTCCAGAATTATTGACACCCTTAATAGGCTGTCATACACTATATATTTATGTCAATACATTTCTCATGTTTCAATGTTTTTTTTATTAAGCAATCACATTTGTTTCTGAAACCCATAGGTGTCGCAATTATTGGCAACCCTAACAATGATTGGAAATACATTTTATTTTAAAGTTAAATTGGCAATGCAATTTTAACAAATTTAGTACATCTCGCCCAAAAGGAATTTTATTGTGTCTACATCAGCAGTATAAAACTGAGGTAACAAGCATGCAAAATCCAAAGAACTGCCAAATTGGCCACGGTTAAACATACCACTTAGCACTGTAAGGGCAATAGGGGAACATTTTAAAACATGGAATGGTTGCAAACTTGCCAGGAAGACGAGACAAGTGGTGAGGAAGATGGTGAGGGAGGCCATAAAGAACCTAAGGATCCGTTTAAGAATTGCAGATTGGTTGCATCTTGGGGTCACCATGTGTCAAAAAGCTATCAAATCCCCTTGCGCTAGCTAGCATTATCCAATAAACATCAATGACCCACCTCCATATTTGACAGTAGGTATGAGGTGCTGATCTTTGTATCTCCTTTTTGCTGCCACGCATGTCGATGTTTGGCAGCAATGGTGGGTCATTGATCTTTTGAAGATCAATGACCCACCTCCATTTTGGTTTTGAATCCAATATGCTGGAGCACAGAGCCAAAAGAACAGAAAATGAACCACTGTCCAAATACTTACGACTGCACTGATTATGTTCGTCCTGGTGGTCATTTGTTCGAACATCTTGTGGGGAATGTACTACTTGAAGTAGCCCTAAGGACTCAACATAGCAATATCAGGATCTGAGATATTCCCACTATCTGTAAGATCAAAGATTTCACCTGCTGTATATTCTGCACAAGACACATTTTAGTAAGTGTTTTTATCAATACTAGATAATTATGTCCAGTAACATACATTCAGGCCTCATGTACACTGAAATGGACGTCAATATTTTCTCAGAAAAAAACCCTCAGTCAAAACTTTGAATGAAATATATTACATCTTCAATATTATATTATATTAAACCATTTCACCAAGAACATTGCTGAAATATCACTAAATGAGTTAAAAAGATCCTTTTTGTATTTTATTCTTTTTAAATTCATTATTATTTTATTTTATTTTATTTTATTTAAACAGCCAGAAGTAAGCTGTTGCCTAATTGGGTGTTAAACATACAATCAGATGGACTAATATGCTCAAATGGAGAATAAGTCACAAAACATTTTTCTAAAGGGTGAACAAGTGGGGTGTGTCACAATACTTAAGTGTATAATCCACTTGTCTCCTCCCCCCATACTTCGGGACAGGAGATGAGCTGGCACTGGAGGAAGGAGGATATAGTTTTTGTTTTTGTTTTTTATTGCTGCTACATGCTTTGCTGGAGTGTGGGACAGAGACTGAGAGGAACAAAATTCCTCTGAACAGGTCAGACTCTCTTAAAAAAGATAGTAAAAACATTTAAACATTAAAACATTTAGTTGATTTCCTTTTCAGCAAGCTCTTTAGACTTTTTTCCTGTAACCCATTTTCTCTCAAATAGTCCATATTTATCTCAATCTTTATCTGTCCCTCTCGTATTGCCCACACCCTATTAACACACATTCTACTGTGTCAATTTCCTGACCATAATCACATCATCCTGCTGGATGTTTCCTTATCAAATTATGTGATTTATTCTACTATGTTGCAGTCTTAGTCTGTGCTGAACCCCTCTCTCGTATCTTTCAGTCTTTGAGGTTTCAACCTTCTCTCAAGAAATTACACCTTTAGTTCCCCAATCTTTAATGATTTGACATGGATTCCAAATCATGTCAAATACTATTCCTCCACTCCACTCTCTCTCTCTCCACACTGTCACTGGAGCTGTTGTTATCCAATTTCGTCCATTTCCTCTGCACATCCACTACTTGACACCCAACCCTTTGTATATACTCCTCCCACACAGCCAAGAATTTTGTGGTGGCCCTTGATGACAATCTGAGCCTTGCGGCACACGTCTCCTCCACAGCCAGAACGTGCAGATCCTTCCTCCAGAACACACACAATATTCGCCATATCCTGACGGAGAAAGCCACCCAGCTCCTCATCTCTCGCTTGGATTACTGCATCTCCCTCCTGGCCGGTCTCCCAGCTTGTGCCATCAAGCCCCTCCAGCTGGTCCAGAATGCTGCAGTCCGCCTGACCACCAGTCAGCCCAGGTTGGCAGGTTGTCACCCAACTTTTCATCGCACTCCACTGGATGCCTATTGCTGCATGTATCCACTTCAAGGCGCTAGTGTTGGCATTCCTGGCTGCTAAGGAGACTGTCCCACTTTACATCCAGACTCAAATTGCTCCTTACACCTCCGTTCTGCCAGCTCTGTTCGCCTTGTGGTCATTATGAGCACCAGGTGTTCCGGCTGCACGTTCACACCTGTTCTTTCTTCTGGTTCCTCAGTGGTGGAATGACCTGTCTGCTACTGTCAGAACAGCAGAATCCATCCCCATATTTCATAATGTACTCCACTTTCTCCTTCCATTCTCCCCCTATTGCGCTTATACTTGTACCAAAGACAAATGGCACCTACTTACTTGGTTGTCAACCATCTCCTTCAATCTGTGACTCCAAACGCAAAAAGTTTCATTTTTCTTCAGAGGTCCAGTCACTGCAGTATCTCTTCCTTAAGCTGGAAATGAAAACTGTTTGAGAACAAAACACTATATTAAACTGTATTTCAGTTATCAACAACTTCTGTTCTGTTTCTGACAACTGGTTTTCCACCCTTCTTTTACCTGGGCTTGTCTGGCTGTTGCCCTGTGTGTGTTGAAGTGTCCCTGAGCAAGATACCTAACCCTGAATGGCTCCTGATTCACTAACTCCTGCTGGTACCTTGCATGGCAGTCGCTGTCGGTGTGTGAGTGTCTGTTTAAAGTGCAGTCTATATAAATGCAGTCTATTTACCATTTACCGTTTACCTGGTACTCAGGTTTGAAGACAGTCTGGCCAATCAGTAGTACTAATTGTTCAGCTAATTACCAAGGAGAAAATGGATGGATTTGAATTAATATTTTATTAGCGAGTTAACGCTAAACTCTTCCCCCTGAAAAGGGCTGGTGAGGATGCAGGCTTTTTTTATTTTTATCCCAGTACATCTGATTCAACTAATTAACTAATTATGGTCTTCAATCCAGAACTTGATTAGTAGAATCTGGTGTCATGCTGGAAAAGACTTTGGTCTGACAGCAGGGGGCTCCCTTCCCTGTGGACCAAAAAAATGCAACATCCAGCAGAGTGATGGATGCACTGTGCTGTAGAAGGTGCAAATCTTAGATATGATGTGTGGTAGTGCAATATCCCATCATGCTGTGGAGGTTTTTACTGTGGTGTCCAGGTCAAAATACTCACAAAAACAGGCTGTCTACATCTCACCACCTAACCATCCCCATACATCTCATTAGCTATACATTTCCATAAGCCCAAGTCATCACAATGCAAATGTGATGGGAGTTCAGTGTGCTTGCCAGGTTAATAAATATAAATAAATGACCCTATTGACCCTTTGACTTGAAGTCTCTCTGGCTCTTGGGCAGTGATTCCATAACGTTGCTATTTCTGACAAAGCAGTTTAACAGGGTGAACAATCCCATTAAATGTGAAAAGCACCTCATTTAGAAAGAAAAAACAGCTTGTTAAAATTCTGCCATTGTGATTGGAAGGAAACAAATTAGGACACCCCGTTAAATATTCTGTTATTCATTAAGAAATGATCTCATATCGATGTCTAATCTTGTTTTTATTTACCTCTGGAAAAGTGATCTAATTGCAGGCAAACAACATTAAACAAAAGACATCAACATAAATGCATATTCTAACTGAGGAAAAAGTTAGGACACCCTACCCCCTAATATCTAGTGTTACCCCCTTTGGCTGAAATAACTTCAGTGAGACGCTTCTTGTAACCATCTACCATTGTCTCTGACATCGGTCTGAGGAAAGTTTGCCCCACTCCTCAATGCAGAATCTTTTAACCTGTGAGAAGTTTGAGGGGTTTCTTGCATGTACAGCCCGTTTAAAGTCACCCCACAACATCTCAATGGGATTAAGATCTGGGCTTTGACTGGGCCATTCCAGGACTCTCCACTTCTTAGTTTTCAGCCAGTCCTTGGTGGATTTACTGGTATGTTTTGGGTAATTGTCATGTTGCAGGGTCCAGTTCCGCTTCAGCTTAAATGTTTTTACAGATGGTCTCACATGTTCCTCAAGCACCCGCTGGTACACTGTAGAATTCATGATAGATTCTATGATGGTGAGCTGGCCAGGTTCTGCTGCAGCAAAGCATCCCCAAACCATGACACTTCCACCTCCATGCTTCACAGTTGGTATGAGGTTCTTTTCCTGGAATGCTGTATTTGGTGTGCGCCAAACATGTCCTCTGTTCTGATGTCCAAATAATTCAATTTTAGACTCATCATTATTCCAGAAGTCCTGGTCTTTGTAAAGGTTTCCTCCTTGCACACCTCCCATGAAAGTTAAACTTGTGCAGTCACTTTCTGATTGTAGAGGCATGCACTTTCACATCAACAGTCGCCAGAGCCTGCTGTAGGTCCCGTGATTTTAGGGGTTTTGGAGACTTCTATTAGCATCTTGCAGTCTGCTCTCGGGGTGAACTTGCTTGGACGGCCAGGCCTGGGCATGTTGGCAGTTGTTTTGAATGTCCTCCACTATTTTCCGGACAGTGGAATGGCTGATTTCTAAATCTTTTGAGATCTTTTTAAATCCCTTACCAGACTCATAAGCTGCCACAATCTTTCTGAAGGCCTCAGACAGGTCTTTTGATCTCACCATGGTGTACACTCTCACGTCAACAGTCAGGAGCACACCAAATAAATGTCTGAGGTTTAAATAGGGCAAGCCTCCTTCAAAATGCTGAGTAATAATGTTCTAATCATGCGCACCTGATGTGATACACCTGTGTGTGATTTCAGCCATTTTAGGACCTTCTGACTTATAGTCTGCAGTTTAATTGATCAGTTTCTTTGTGGCAAACTCCATGTGATATGCAAATATTTTTGCAAATCCACTAATTTGAGATCTTTTCAAACACTCAATAAAAGTTATCAAAAACACAGGCATTTCCAGATAATCTCAAACACCGACACTGACACTGAGATCATGTCAAACACTGCTCTGATAATCCTAAACACTGATAAACTGGTACCAAGGCTGAGTTCAGGGCACACAGATTTCAGAAACTATGCACCTAACCTGCAAAAGCTGCATTGCTGATTGCTTGGTCAGTGCACAATATAGCCTCAATGCAATGTTTGTGATGCGCCCACCGCATTCTTCACAACTGAATTATTTTATATACAGTACTGTGCAAAAATCTTAGGCACCCTATACCTTTATTTAAATATAAATTTAGTCTTAGCTATTTTTATATTATTTATATGTTTTGCATTCTGCATTAGTGTCAGTACAAAAGAGCAAATCTGATATTTCCAAAAAATAATATTTGTTACAGTGAATTTTTTGCATTTCATTAAATAAAGTTACATATTAAGTAATACCAGTTTTCAGATAAAGACTTGATCAAGGCTGTCTGGGATTACCTGGAGAGCCAGAAGCAAGCTTCTGCAGAAGAACTGTGGCAAGTTCTCCAATATGTTTGTTACAACCAGTTAATTTTCTTATAAAACTGCCGGACAGTGTACCTAAGATAACTGAAGCAGTTTAAAAAGGCAAATGGTTGTCACAACAAATATTGATTTAATTTACCTTTTACCTGTTCACTGCTCTTTATAGTAATATTTCTTTTATATTTAAAACTGTTTATTTCCTTCCTTTTTTTTACAGAAATGTTCTACATGTGTACTTAATTTCCATTTTATTATTTATTTAAGAGTTACACTATTTACAGTAAAATGTGTTTTAGAGCTTTTAACAGAACAAAATATTGCAGAATATTAGATATATTTGAATATGCCCCCAGGGTGCTGAAGAGTCATCGACAGTTAACGAAATACAAGCAAGACACAGCTCCGTCCCTTACAGATTACGCAAAAGCACGATCAAAGAAAAATGCTTTCTGGTCTTAAGTGGACGAGAACTCCACAACCAAGAGGGACAAGCAAGCGTGGGACCTCAGTCCAGCTGACGTAAAGCAGTCCAGTGCCACCAGTATTTACCTTTCAAGTACAAGAATCAAACTGACACATTATCTGCTCACAATTCTACAGAGTAGAATGGCTATCCTATTTAAAGCTGATGTGCTGTATAGTAGACAGCCAATGCGGTGATCATAAGACAGACTCCTGACACGTTTGGTAATATAAACTGACTGCTACATTTTAATCAATCAGGTGCCCATTTGGCTTCCTATCCAGTGGACCAGAACCTCGATGGCTTCAGTCGTGACGAGCTTCGGTTCTCATAAGAACGTCCTTGTAATTGAACACATTTCTATATTATGTGTAATGGGAACGGTTGCCGAGAGCAACATGCAGGCTTTACATGCAACATATTTACACAGCGGGATGTTTACCGAAGCAATGCAGATAAAACCTATTAAGATACACCTCTTCCTCATTTTCAGAAGAAACAAATCTCACAAACCCACAGCCACTTGGACCATCTGGGGTTGAGACTACTGCAGGCCTACAGGCCTACACGTGCTCTGTTTGTACACAGCATATCTCTGGTGAGAGAAAATCGTTTATTGTGCACTTACCTCACCTGCTTTCTTGGTTCTGAATTGATTTGAAAAAATCCTGAATACGTTGAGCCTCTGCAGAAGCACCAATGAATGTTGGTCATACCTACAGTATAGTCTGGATATGTGGGTCAATGAAATGGAACAGACACATTGCTGATGAAGCTAGTTTGTTTTTAATGGAGAAGACAAAAGGAAGATGTTTATGAAGATTGCATACCCACAAATATTTCTTGAATGAATTATGGCATGTTTGATTTTCAGAATAACCTAGACATGACATGGAACTGAGCTTTATATGCAGGTGTAGACAATTAGTTGAGAGCAGCATGAGAATGGAAATCAGGTGTGGAGGATTGACAAGTTAATGAGGTAATTAGTAATCCTTAGTAAATTAGTAAATGACATGCACAAGAAACGTAAGGTAACATGAACACATGGTTAGAATGTTAGTATTACCCAATCCTGATCTAAAGTTAGTCGATTAGTAAGAAGACAAGGGGAATTGAAACAATTTAGGGAAGTGTGAGTGACAGAAAGGAGAGAGAAAGCAGGAATGCAATGTTTGCAGAAAGACACAAAGAAGTGTATGCTAAACAATGAACAGAACCACATAACATGAAATAAACATAAATCACAACATAACAAGTTTGCAACTGTGACATGAATAAACTACATAATGTGACATGACAAGACTAACAATAAAATCATAACAACAACTAAACATGAAACATAACATGACATGAAAATTAAATGTAACAAGAAATAAAGCGTAACAACATGGCGAGACTAGACTAACATAATACGTGACATGACAATAACGTAACTAAGACAATGACTAAACATGAAACATGACGTGACAAACATGAAATGTGACACTTGGTCTATTTTTTATTTTTTCTTTACAGAAAAATAATTTTATGAAAAGTAAAATATGTTTATCTCTCTATCTCCATACCATGCCTACTTCTGGCAAAACCTTTGTTGATTCTTGACCACTTGAAATATATTTATTTTCACAAATAATACATAATAGATAAATAAATACATAAAATATATATTCTTTTCATTTTATATCCTTATTGTCACAACATTTAATACAAATTTGAATATGACACTATTTGTCTGGATTGTTCTGCAAAGTTGGTTGCCATGAATGTCATAAAGGATGTAATCAGGGAATGGAAGTCATTATGGAATTCATAGGTTGTTTCTCAGACATGGATTAAGACTAGTCTGAGACTAAAATATTTTTAGGTAGTTTCTCAGACATGGACTAAGACTAGTCCCAGACTATAATATTTTCCCAGTGGACATCATCATTGATTTTGTTCTTTTAGTCTAGGACTAGTCTTAATCCACATCTGGGAAACCAACCCAGTATAGTATAATAATGAATTATACTCAATACTATGAACCTTCAGATTTTATGGTTTGTATTGTATTGTAAATATATTAATCAATTTGCAGTCCACTGCAGACATAATGAAATCGAAATTCTGATTTATAATTTATTGTACATGCAGTGCAGTCTGTCAAATCAATTTCTATTGGGCAGGGCTGTTTTGCAAGAAATATGGAGGGCAGATGGTGCCATTATTAAAAAGAAACGTAATTCCTACCACCAGGTGGTGTTGCCACTAACCAGGCATTAACTTGTTGTTGGGCCTGTTATTCCAATTCTGCTGTTCAATCAAATTATTACTTTAATGGTGAATCATTTTCATATACAAATTTAAATTTAAGAATGGTACTACACTGGTTATTATCATTTGTCATACTAAATATGTTAAGGTGATATGGTAAGGTTTTCAGAAAACGGTGTTGATGTTCAATAACGCCATTAGCCGACCAAGAATACATCATGACAAATTCTTCCCTCATTTATGTAAGTTATGGAGGAGGCAATATCACAAAGCTTGACCATATTACATAATATTGTTTGTTGTGGTTATCTGAAGTAGTCCTACAGTACATTTTTTTTAAGTTGTAATTGCTTGTCTAAGAACTTTGTAGTCCTGCTTGAAAGGTGCAATACATAGATAAACAAACACAGCAGTCGTCCGCTTAAATTTGTAGGCCTATTTGCATGCTACAATGCACTGACTGCCAACAAGAAATTGTACTGTGTGCACCATGTTCTTTAATAAAAATAAAAAAGAAATCCAATTTCTAAAGCGCGTTAATCATGTTTTATGATGTTAACCGATGTGACACTTCCCAATTGTTTAGTCATTGTAAACCATTCACATTTAATTACTTGTTTTCAGTGCAATGGCTATTGTGAAACACGGCGTACATTATCATTCTCCTAATTACGTCACTAATTATAAATGTGCAACTGTGCGTTTTATCTGAGTAGCATGCCATATTTCTCCACCGTTTCTTCTCCTCCTCCTCTCCCAGCAGGGAATAAATATGGCTATGACAAGATTAAAGGCGGGCACCTGTTCCTGCGCCTAACACAATGTGTGACCTTGGAAGGGAGATTTGACCATTTCCTTTTTTTCTCATTTATCATTCCCAAACGAGCTTTTTGGGGAGGAAAGTGGGTCGAACTTTGGGCAGAATCTACGCATATGTAATTTAACGTACGCATTTCATCTGTATGCTAGCCTATATAATTATATTTGCATTTAATTTAGTGTGTTGGAATTGCTTCCCACACGCTAGCATGTAACAGTTTAGATACGTAAATATAGTAGCTGAAATCATCCAGTGTCTTTTAAGCATAAAACCACCTCCTGCTGATTACGATCAACAGGATGCTGGCCTCGTTTATAACGACCCATTTTCGTTAAATTTGGGTAATTGTGATGAAGATGGCCAGGCTAACCTAATTAGATGCATCATAATGACAAAATGCAGGCCATGAATACTGTCCATCTCTAGGTCGCTGCACTTGGTGTTGCCACAGCAACCACCAAGGAGAAATCTGTGCAGGTCCTGATGCTACGGCGCTACCGCATTGAGAGGGATGCAGCAGTCCGACTCGAGCAGATGGGACCACGAGATCGGCAGTGACTCACCAACTGTAAGCAAAATAATTCTGGGGACACACAGAGGGAAAAGCTGACGATAGGCTTGGGTTACCGTGGATTTTGCAAGAGGACACTTTCGGTCGCCGGTTTACGGTGGATTTTATGTTCAGTCGACCAAAGGGTAAGTGTCCAAAACCGCGTAAATGCTGATTGGTTTCTGAACCATACGCTATAAAATATTGTTCTTAATAGTTCGTTTTACCCCTGCCAGCTGTAATATTTACGACAACATACAACATTGTGCCTCTAGCCTATAGGCTCTATATAGGATAGGCTTACTCACATTTCATTTTGAAATAAGTCAACATAGCTACAACTGTTTGGTTGATACATGATATAAAACACCACGTAAAACGTCCCAAGATCAAAATGATTTTAATCTGTATCTTTGCTTTATTTTTTCCGTAAATATTGAAATTTAACAACCTGCTTATTGGTTATTTCAGATCCCACAAAAGCAACAGGGAGGACAACTAAGCTATTCGATTTTCCCCCCTTATTGGAACTGTAATTTAATGCATGCCTTAATTTTGAGATTGCTGCGCCTCCAGTGTGGATTGCATTTATGTCAAAACTCTTGCATCAAATCATAAACGAATGAATGGATGTTGAACGCTCCTCTTACCAAATGGTTTACCAACAAACAACCGACTGAGTCCCGTGGAGTCCATTTTTAACGAAAATCTATAACCAGCGAGAGGGCAGTCTGTCGCGTTTGTGTTTTACCAATGCAACAACAGAAGCGACAACCGCAGAAAATGTTACTGGTGTACGATATTATAACGAAAACCCCATAATCGACAACGATACATTTGTCACAGAAAAGTAAACATGATAAACATTTAAAATACATTTTTACAGCCTACATTTGGTGCGCAGAATTCGAGTGGATAAAAAAAAAAACTCGTCGTAAATCTTTTACTTGCCAGTCGGACCTGTAGATTTACACGGAAAGTAGGCTAGATGTTTTAATATACGGATACTGCACTGAAACCAATTCAGTGGAACAAACCCACACATATAGGAACACAGCACAGTATATCAGTAAAGAAAATAGCGCGTTACACTTAAATGAGTCTAGGCTATTTACATCCGTGCAATGTTAGAGGCAGAATACAGCGTAGAAGATAGCCCACACACCACCTCATGTTCGATAAGACCGCTAATGCAACACATGTGGTTTACCTCTACAAGACACTGATTGGAAATTCCGGAGGACCACATAACATATGGGAATTATCTCTGCCTCAGATGCAGCCTACCAAATAGCGAATGCTTTCAGTAGTGGGCTCGATTAGTGTTCATTTATATTGGGAAACAGCACGCAGTCATGCATGGGCAATCATTTAGAAAGTGAGATGTTAATTAAAAAAAGAACGTCTATGAATGTTTGAAAATAAACTACCACAATGGTGTAGAGAACACATTGGTAGTGGTAGGCCCACTGCAGAATCTAATGTATGTTATTAGCTGTCTGCAGCTAGTCTATTTGTATGTCAGTAGTCAGGTGTCTTGGCCTATTTTGGTGTTCAGTGTAGGAGCATCCCAACCCAGAATGCAGGGTTAAACTAAAGTTCCTGTCACTAGTTCATAAAATGTCAAACGTATTCAATAGGCAACAGATATTTGTTTTATGAATTTATTTTTCTATAGTATCACGATTCTATTCTAACAGGAAAACAAAATGTATTTTTCTTCTTATTTTTCTTCTTATGATGATGATGATGATGATGATGATTATTATTATTATTATTATTATTATTATTATTATTATTATTAGTAGTAGTATTATTATTAGGCCTATTAGTGGGAAATTTCAAGGCCTTCTTTTATTTGACTTTGATTTGAAGATTATATTCTATCTTTTATAGGCTTAAGGCAGTCATTATGATTCAGATGAGTCCTGCACTCACATCTCTGGTTAACCTGGAGGTGAGTGAACACATGGCCATGAAAACTAACCATTTGATTGGTAATGAAATTCATTACTCATAGGTTGTTTCTCAGACATGGACTAAGACTAGTCCCAAACCTGCATTTTGGTAATACATTTAATGGACAAAAATGAAAGAACATAAAAACATGTGTTGAACAAACAAATTAAGAGCCTATAGAGTGTTCTCAGGCTTTGATTTGATCAGTTAAAAACCTTGTTACCACTTTACTGTTTGCAAATGGCGCAAAAAGCACAACGTGAACATTGGACTTTCATTCTGTATAACAAGCATATCTATTTCTGATCAATCTAAACAGAAAAGGCACCTAATTAAGAAAAATGAACAACTTTGCAGTTGTGGTTGGAACAAAAACCAGCGTACACAGTAGGCCCCTAGATTCGAGTTTGGGAACCACTGGACTAATGACGTTGTGGTCTGGACTAATTACAATAAATTATATTTATGCCCACTTTCAATCAATTGATAATGCATGTTTTGTTAGGCATTTTTCACATTTATAATAACATGACAATCACTGAAATAAATGTAGGAAACCAAATCCTTAATTATTGAATATTAAAACAATGTCATTATGTACTATGGCAGACCGATTGATTATGAAGCTTAGCTTTTCATTTCCATCACAGTTTGTCTTGAACATACAGTCAGCTAAATAATTATTTTCACCCTTGATGAAAATGTAGAACAAATACTGCCTATGGTGCATAATCAAGCAAAGTTGTTGGCAATACAACTTTGCGTATTTAGTTTATCTCAGTCTAAACTATATTATGTCATTCCATCACTTCTTGAGTATACACGCATGCAAAATCCCTTTGTCATCCAACAGCATGGGAAAAGCCAAAGAACTTTCAATTCAAGAGACAGATAGTAATTGACCAAGTCTGGTAATGGGTACAAAAAATACATAAACGGTTAAACATACCACATACTGTAGCACTGGGAAAGCAATCGTTAAAAAAAAAAGTCAAACATGTCATGGTTTCCAACTTGCCAGGAAGAGGGGGCAAGAACATGTTGTCCCTACGAACAGTAAGGAAAAGGGAGAGGGAGGCAATTAGGAACCCAAGCATCACACTTTAAGAATTATAGAGATTGGTTGTATCAGTAGCATGAAGACAGCCCTTACTGAGAACTATGAACAAAACCAAGCATCTGGAGGTTGCCAAACATAATTGGAATTATGACTGGAAGAGAGTGCTATGGTCAGATGAGACCAAAATCAATGGCATAATGAATTCAACAAAGTACCAGGAAATCTTGGCAAAAACTTGAAGCTAGACTTGGTCATAGATTTTTCATATGCTTATCATACATTTATCTTACTTTTTTGTATGAATCATTTTTTTTATCATCACTGATAAACTTTCTCTTTTTCTTTCTCTTTTTTCCCAAAAGAGTCCACAAATATAAGTTTATGAGAACATCTGATGCAAGAAAAAAGCAATGCAATTGCTGAATCTTGATTCCTATTTGATCTGCAAAGTCGAGTTTGAAAGTATGATCCACCTTCTGTGTACTAGGCAAGCTGCGTTCACATGCGCTGCAAGGCTCGTGTATTCATCACTGGTAGGACTGGTTAAAACTCGTAAATATTATTCTTACCTGAGAAGAAATGTTACATAAGAGAAAAATGCCAAGTTCTCTTAAATAATTTGTTAATTAAAATAGATTTAAGCAATTTAAGAACAAATCTGTTTGTCTGAGTGGTTTTTGAATGAGGGCCATTGACAAACATACATAAAAATCCACACAGAAATCCTCACATAAAAGTCCATGCAAAACCTGTGGTCTGAACTGAAGAGGGAAGTCCGTAAGGATATCATGTGTTCTCTAACCTTAGGGTAAAGGACTCAACAGCTGGCATCTCTGCCAGGGGTGGTTGCTCAAAGTATTGCAGCGTGGTGGGGCTCCATGGTGAACCTGACAGACCAGGGACTCACACTCGATGGTTTTATTACTCAGGGTACGCCTGACAGTACAGTGTTCCACCACAGTACAGCGTTTTAATGGTGGCTGGGCCCACACAGGGCAACATGCAATTTCAACATACGTTTTATTAAATGCTAACGTCATTCGCTAATCAACTAACACAATTCCAATGGCAATTTTAGGCAATAGCGCTTGAATAGTTTAAAAAGTTATTTTGCCAACCTGGAAGTGGCTGACTTAGCAAAGTAGGTAGCCCCCTGGTTGGCCGGCTTGTACCCCCAGACCCCACAGTATTAAACCAGGGGTGTCAGGAATTGTGAAGCCTGCATTTTGGGGAAATACATTCTTTATTTGAAAAATGCAAGACTTTAGTTTATTCAATTGACTCATTAATAAGGCACACTATACTTTACACATTAACTTGAAGAAGTATAATGCAAAAATAATAAAACAATGTTTTATTCTTACATGATTAATAAACTGGTGAAAGTTAATTATTATATGAGTTAAGCATTTGGAAGAATGTTGGAAAATAAAGTTATTCAAAAGCCAACTGTATAATTTGTTTGTTTACAGTATTTTTGTGCACATTTATCGAGGGTGCCAATAATTATGGAGCTGATTGTAATTTGAGAATAACACATGTTTAATTACACATGGTGAATGTAACACATTTTTGACAATTAGGTTAGTTGATGAGACGTCATTAGAGTCACCTCATAACTCCCCCGGGCTGTGCCCGTATCACATGACCAACCAATTCAGCTGTTCCCAGCACCTTCAATAATTAATGGCACAAATGCAACACAACCGTCAACTTTTAAATGTTCCTGTGTGAGAACAATTCTCCGGCAGTTTATCGGAGCACTTATGTAAAAATGCTCATTAATATGATTGATTTTAAACATAAATAACAAAACGAGAAATCAGAACGTGGAACTGTTGTTCAAGTGAAGTTTAATTAACTTGAGAAAAGTGTATCTTTATATAGAAACCCTTCAAAAAATCGACAGATCTATGGATCTACATTCTCATAAATCATTCATCAGAAGATATTTTTGTAAACTTGTAGTGATGAACTTGCTTGTTTTTATTTTAGAAAGAGAACATTTTTTCAGTATAATTTTGGTAGTTCTGGGGGTACAGTGCACTCCAGAACCATTTCTGTGGATATTTATGTATGTTTGGAGACATTGTCCTGCTGGACAATTTACCTATGACCAAGTGTCAGCTTCCTAGCCGAGGCAACCACATTTTCTGGCAGGACTTCCTGGCACATGAGATGCTTGTATGCATTCCTCTATTACCGCCAAACGATGGTGTGTATGGCCAAAACGTTCAATGTTGGTTTTATCTGACCATAGCACTCTCTTCCAGTCATAATTCCAATGAGGTTTGGCAAACTCATGTTGCTTGGTTTTGTTTATTGTGCTCAGTATGGGTTGTCTTGTTTTATGTTTTTTTATTATTGCCCACTGCTAAGTGGTACGTTTAACCGTTTATGTAGTTTTTGTGCCCATTACCAGAGGTTTGGGGCGCCAATAATTTTGGCACCTGTGGTTTTCAGAAAAAAGAGAATTACTGAACGAAAAACATTGAAACATAAAAATAAATGTATTGAAATAAAAGTATATCCTTTTCCTGTATGTTTGAACATAACATATCTCATCATCCATGTTCGGTATTATATGCAGCCTTATCCTTTAAACATGTCTCATCAGTTCAACTGAGAACAAAAAGGGTGTTTTTGCGTGATTGTTATTTCATCTCTGGACCACAAAATTAGTCATTTCCGTTAGAGAAGAAAATATCCTTTATTTTTACATGACATGACATAATCTAGTCCCTTTCAGGAAAGAAAACCGCTGCCCGCTTGTCTTTATTTGGTATGTACATACATTATGTAGAATATGTACTCTATGTATGTATTTGGCGGGGCAAATGTACTACCTCCATGTTGGACATAGAAACTGCACAAGCCCCTGTGCCGTCCCTTACATGTAGTTTTAGGACATTGTACGGCTGTTCACGCCATGGTTTTTGGCCCCTAGTTTTAGGATAAAAAAGGTATGGCAGGCCCTGTATTCACCAGCCTCCAGGGGATAGGTAAAAAAATGATGTGACAGTATGAAAAGAGAGATTCTGCCTCCCAGCGCTAGCCACTTAGCAGGACATTGCATGTCACGGTGCCTAAACTGAGCCAGTATAAATGTGTCAGAGTGTCACAGGCCTTTCTTAATATTAAACTATACTATACATAACTCATGAGAGAAAGTCACACACAAACCCTTTATCACACAAACCGTCCCTTGCGAAGGGCAAACGATCTTGCAAGCTCTTCTCACCTAAGAAGAGAGAGCACAGGTAAAGGTGTTAAGGTTTTGTATGGTGACATGCTCTGGCATCTGTTCAATCTGAACTGAGTGCCCTTTGCTCTGTGTGTAACATTTTATGTGTTTAAGTATGTTCTTCATTCATACTCTGTGAGTGAATTACAGGCATTATATCTCAGCATTTACTCTTATCCATAGAAACTTACATGAATTATTTTTTATGTACAATCCATTTATTTAGTTTGTTTTGTTATTCAGCTGATGCTTTTATCCAAAGGGACTTGCAATTGATTAGACTAAGCAGGAGACAATCCAACAGCTGTGCAGATCTTATCATGACTACACTGGGGCTTCCAGGTCCCAATCATGCCAACTTAGCCACTAGACAGGCTACAGGCTGCCCCAATATATTACTGAAACAATTCAAGTGAAGTGCTCATTTTGGAATGCAGACATTGCTGAACACACAGACATTGCACCAAACTTTTGTCGCTGTCTTCAGGACCAAAAGCTTATGAAACCTGTCACCATTTGCAGCAGTTTCAGTGTATCTAATAACCTGATATACACTGCATGTAGGAATGAAATCATAACTTTTGAAAATAATGGTGATTTATTTTCTTTAATATTATCACCTTCCTGTCAGCTTTGACCAGTCTGGCCATTCTCCTCTGACCTCTCTCATTAACGACACGTTTTTGCCCGCCTAACTGCTGCTCACTGGATTTTTAAAATCCGTTCTCTGCATATTGTAGAGACTGTTGTGCGTGAAAATCCCAGGAGATCTGAGATACTCAATTTCTGAGATACTCAAACCATCATTTGGTCTGAAAAACAGCTGAACTTATTGACCATGTCCGCATGATTTTATGCATTTAGTTGCTGCCACATGATTGGCTGATTAAATGTTTGCATTCACAAGCTGGTGTTTAGGTGTACCTAATAAAGTGCTCACTGAGTGAAGATCTACAGGAAAACCTTAATGGTTAGCATTAAGTAAAACCAAAAATTTAAAAAATTTACTCAGCCATGTTAATTCTGTTCTCTATGTCCCGCACCACACAGTGAGGTATCAAGGCAATCAGGAGAAAGCAAGGTGTCAGAAACCAGTCAAATGAGAATGGTTCTTTTGGGAATTCCCATGGTAAATGGTTTGCCAATTCAATGAAAGCATAATGGCATGAAAGTTTAGTGCGCAGTTTGTCCATGAGTAATAGGATGCAATCAGCAGGGAATTCGGAGAGTAAGTAAACATCTTACTTTAGGAACCCCGCGAACGATGGTTTGTGAGTATTGCATCTCCTTCCCTACAAAAAGACTGCAGAGTGCAGGAACCCTGAGCCTTGCCCCAAAGTAATTTAACGTATTTTAAAGTAATTTAATGTAATGGGGGTGACATTGTCTCAGGCGGTAAGAGCAGTCATCTGGCGATCCCGCCCTGGGTGTGTTGAAGTGTTCCTGAGCAAGACACCTAACCCCAAAATCCTCCTGTCGAGCTGGTTGGTGCCTGGCATGGCAGCCAATCGCCGTCGGTGTGTGAGTGCGTGCATGAATGGGTGAATGAGAAGCATCAATTGTACAGCGCTTTGGATAAAGGCCATTCACCATTTACCATGTACTCCTGAGTGAGTGCCCGTTGCTGTGTGTCGCTTCAGACCAGATACATCCGTGGAATTATGCTGTCTCTTAAATGGCGGCTCACCTGTCCGTGCCAGGGCCCGGGTTTGCGCAGTGAAGGCAGGCCCCTGTTGCTTGTGCTTGGCAGCAGAGGGACAAGCGAACAGATGGCGGTTTGGCTGTTTATTCGCGATCCCGCTGGCTTCCGCCCTCCTCTCTCAGATGCTCGGGGGCCCCAGCGCGGCACCAGGGGACGGGAATTAAGAGCAAACCGACCTCCTGAGCAGAGCCAGGCGGGAGACGGGAGCGCCGGGAATAATCGAGCGCCGCACCGAACACATCCGCACCACTGCAGCAGCAGGCCCCCAGCAGGAGGCTGCCCAAAAACATTCTCCCTCCCAAAAATGTCAGAGATTTCTGAAAGCGCGACGCAAGATATCGGCTTGGCTACAGCAAGGCCCCGCCCCGATTCTCCTCGATTGTGTACAGTTGCTAGCCGTGTTTATTTTTTTGTTTTTTTCAGATAAACTCAACGTTTGATTTGTTTCATTCGCCGGGTCTACATTTGCATCACCTATCTCTGCGTGAGCTGAGTGTTAGAAGAAGGTTCTGTCTGCGTTCTGAGTGGTTTTGAAATATTGAGCTTCAAAGTTTATTCCCAAAAGGAACGGGCTCCAAGCAGATACAACTTTTACATTTTGCATTTTTTCATACTCATAGTTTATTTTTCTATAAAACTTCAGGCGTGTATTTAGTGCCCAATAAACAAGAAATGACACTAACTTGTTTTTAAAAAATGTCAGTTTGAACCTTCTCATTCTCAGCTCACATCTTGCCTGCTACGTTCATCATGTTCTGTCAGTGGTTTCCTGGGTAACTGCTACAAAGACAGTGCCTTCTCCTCCATGGTGGATTTTCATGTTAGTCTTGATGTTAGCTAGATGTTAGCCGTGTCTGCTTTGAACAGGAAACTCTGCCTTCCCCTTTATGTTCAGTGGTTCAATTCTCTGCCATATTAACACAATAAAACCTTCTCCTAGATAGTTTGAATGATTTGCGTGAAACTTAAATTTTTTATATTTTAAAGGCTAAGGCCAATAGCCTACTATTATGGATTTACCACCATGCCAAATAAATGTAAAAATACTTCAAATCTGTACACTGTAGTTGATATAGAAGCAAAATATAGAAATATCATACAATTATTTTGCAGAGTATGCATCCCATGAACAGGTTTTTATATCAGTAACCTGCTCCAGTGTTTGTTATTGAGTATTTCATTGAGACCATTTACTCGTAACATGAATAAATAGTGAAAGTTGAAATTACATTTAGATTAATGACTCTGCAGTGACTCAGCATATATTGTTAAAAATGTCAGAAAAGGTATTTATTCATTTGTTTATTTATTTAAAGAAAAGATGGGGCTGGCAAAAATAAGTAGGGTTTCATATCATTTTTCTTCAACCCACTGTTCTCTCCAACAGTGGAACAGATTGGATTGGACTTGGATTTGGACTGGATTTTTTACTTGGATATAAAAAGTACAGGCAAGAGTAGCCTACATCTCAGAGGACATCATGTACTACATTAAAACACTAGTTTCCAACATAGTCCACAATGGAAGACAAACAATTGATAGATATAACAGTACAATAGTAAGAAAATACATTTCATAATTTTGTATCCGCGAGTGTACATATGTGTGTAAGTATAACTAGCCTACTACCTAACAGTGCAGATTCCATTTCACACAGAGACTTATTTTGGTACCCTGCTCTAAACCTTCCCAAAGCTTAACTTTATTTTTCATAATCGGGTTGCCAGGGTAAATAAATCATGACATATATAAGAATGGTATTTTTTACTTTATATTCCCAGATATAAATGAATTCCCAGATATAAATGAATTATGTTACTATTGTATTGCATTATTATTCATATCCATTAAATAATAATCATTTATATAGGCCTCTGAAATAGGCCACTTGAACAATGTTATTTAATGACAGGGATAGCTATATGTAGCGTACGTATCTTTTGAAAAGACAAAACTCAGGTAGACATAATCTTATCATCTATGGGAATGAGATTACATTGTATTCTGCGGCCGCCAGCATCGGAATGTCATTGCATACATAACCCAGAGGCACTGGAGGGGCCGTCTTCATCAGGCCGGCTGATAAAGACTTTTGGACATTCGTGGTTTACAAGCTATCCGATAAAAATACCTGACACGTACGCAGACTGAGGCTGGCAGCACTTTGACTGACTTTGACAGGCAGAAACATCCTCATCCGCTCCACTATTTAAAGACGCACGCTGCGAGTTCTCGTCCACAATAACAGTCTTCATTTACAAATGACACGCTATTCTATCGAATAAAATATACTCTGCCGGCGCTTCAGATTCAGACTGACAGGCGCGGGTTAGCAAATCAGAGCTACAGAAAACATAATGTGCATACAAATGAGAATGCGCTGGTCATTTTCTCAAATGGATAGATACAGGACTCATTCTCAATCAAAGGCGCACGACGAAGAAAGCCTTAAGAAAAGTGGGGGAAATAACGCTTGTCACGAGTTACACAGAAGTGCAGTGCAATGCATATCTTTTATAAACCGATGTTTAATGTTTTAAATGTTTTAATGGATTGTTGTGACCGTCCTGGCTGTCCGACTGTCTCATTCTATTAAGTCGTATAGAGGAAAGAGTTTGTTTTTTGTTTTCTTTTGAAAGCTAGAAATACAGAGTTCTTCTAATAGTGTTTGATACTTGTCTGTAATATGCTGCAATGATATTGATTTTCCTTTATTAAAAGTTGCTTTCAGCCCGATAGAAAGCTTTCTGTATAAAGACAACTGACCATATGCTTAATCAAAAGCATATATGGATTACATCTTCAGAAATATCTGATAAAAGCAAATGTATATTAATAATATAGATGTGGTTGAATGGCTGCCAAACATCTTCCTTGTACATGTTGTTCCCAGCTGTAGGTGCTGGGTCTTACTGTATGTTACCATTATAACAGCTCTTTGATGCCATCAGCTCCCAAAACGTCTTCTGAAATCCCACAACATTGCGTTTTGTTTACACAAAGACACCATGATCAAATGTTTAGTTCTTTATTTATTTTAGACTTCTGTGTTTATCATTCCCCTGGCCATTTTAGATACAGGTGTCCCTCTGCTTTAACATTTGAACATGTTTTAAAATGGTTCTACATGCACTCCCTTACTTATGGTTCTGACCTTTAGACCAGACCCTGTGGATAGCTTATCATTCATGCCATTGTGAGTGCCCTTGTCTACCTGCCTGCCTGCCTGTCTGTCTCTCTCTCCTCTCATTCTCTGTCTCTCTCTCTCTCCTTCTCATTCATGCACTGCCCCTCTCCTCCCCTCACTTCTTCTCATTCTCTCTTTCACCTTCTCCCTCTCTCATTAATTTTCTCTGTCTCTCCTCTCATTCTCCCCCCTCTCTCCTCCCTCTCCCTTGTTCTCTCTCCCTCTCACACTCTCCCTCTGTCGCCATCTCTCTCTCCATTTCTCTCTCCTCCTCTGTCATCTCTCTCTCACTTTCCCTCTCTCCCCCTCTCTCTCCCTCCTCCTCTCTCCCTCTCTCATCTCTCTCCCCTTTTCTCCCTCTCTCTCCCTCACTTCCCCCCTCTCTCACTCTCTCTCTCCCCACCTCTCTCACTCCCTCTCCCCCTCTCTCTCCCTCTCTCCTTCTCTCTCTCCCCCCTCTCTCTCACTCTCCCTTTCCCCGCACTCTCTCTTTCCCCCCTCCCCCCTCACTCTCTCCCACCCCTCACTCTCCTCCTCTCTCTTTCTCTCTCTCTCCCTCTCTCCCTCTCTCTCGCTGACGCGCTTCCTGATAGCACTGCTATCCGAAGGAGGAGTGTTACATAAAGCCAGCTGTCCGTCCTGCAGCTCCCGGTCCTGCTATTTATAGGCGCGGTTCAGACTAGCAGCCTGCACACGCACTGAAAAGAAAATATATTGTTGCATAATGAGAGTGCAGGGGAGAGGGAGGAGGAACGCGCGTGAGTCTAATGTATTCAGTCCCTCAACGCTGCTCAACGCTATTTTTACCTGGAGCCCGGCCACAATCGCTCATTCCCGCACTCTCCGGAGTAAACATCAAAGAGGAGCTAAGCGCGCAGCAAAATGTGAAAATGAAAACAAAGCAATAGCGACAATTAACATTATTATTGAGGGAATGGGAAATTAATTGTTTTAGTTAAGCTGGCGCTGGGAACTATTCTGATGAAAATGATTCATTTCTTTGATTTATTTACTTATCAGGGATAGTGTACGGTTTAAGTATATTCGCCACAGCTATGCAATGCATTGCATTGAATTTAGCTAAAAGGCTCGTTTGATTTAGTAGTCCCAAAATAGTACTCATAAAAGCACATGAAAAGGCAACATATTGTCAATATCTGTATGTTACAAATACTGTACAATAGAGCCAAATCAATAAAAAATGAATATGAAATTGTAAGAACCACGATGGCAGTGAAAAGCTATTTCGTAAGCTGTACCAGACAGCCCTGTCCAATTACCATTCTGGCAACAGGCAATGATAAAACATGTTGAGGGATATTATTTTGAGCCACCAGGCATTTTGTCAGAATATATGCCTTCATTGGGCCGGAGAGTGATTCAACATTTCCTCTCATCATATAGTACTCAGGCAGACTCAAAATCCCCATTTCCCTTCTTGTTGGCCTGTCAATTACTGGGCACAAGTAAACTCTAATAGATATTTAGAAGCTGCAATTGCATTAAGCCTGAACCAATGGTCAGGGCCTGTGATGCTGTCTTCATAGGAGATCTGGTCGCAACAAACCCATTTTTAAGCATTCACCTGGCTACCTTTCAGATGTGCTCTGTCCTAACGTCTTTCCTGGCATTTATGGGAATGACTGGCAGGGCAAATATACTGTGAACAGGACAGTGTCTGTTTTTTTTTTAGCAAGGAATTTATTTATAATTATGATTTTTTGCAGCATTCATAGACATAGAACGCGTTACTCGTCGCCCTCTCCGCGTCTTCTCAAATATTCCTCCCTCCGCAAGACTTACGGCGCAGCATCAATATCCCGGACAAGAAGGCCGTAAACAACGTGGGATTGGATGGGCGGAGCGTCTCGGTGCGCGACTAGCATCGCCCAGCCGATACGGGGCGCCGCAGTCACAACACGTCCGGCCACTCTGCCGTCTCGTTTCTAATATACGAGCCCTGTATTTATCCCCCAGAGGTTTGCCGTCACCGCGTACAAACATAAACTATTAAGTATTACGAGGTCCTAAATGTAACTGTCGGAGCGGAGCTGCCAATATCAATATCTTCTCAAGGTCTATTTGTGTGAATGAGGCTGGACACTGCGTCCCAGGTCAGACAATGTCTGTGACCTGTGTGGTTCCACACAGAGCCGGGCTGCAGAAGACCTGAACCAATTCATCTATAGCCACCTTGTAAGCTAGTTCCTTGTGTCGATGCTTCTCAACATCGACACAAGGAACTAGCCAATGTCACCCCACCCGGGCTAAAGACAAAATTATATAACCCGCACACAGAAAGGATTATTGAATTTAAGAACACTATGATGGCACTCTAAGAGTAGAGCAGTAAAAGGAATCTATGAGTCCACTCACATGAGCTGAGGCCATGTCCCTCTCAGTATACCAACCAAAGAATCAGTCTAACATTATTATTTAATTAAGGACATGTGTATGCAAGAGAGGTATAGCGGGCTCCAGAATTATTGGAACCCTTGTTAAATCTGCACAAAAAATACTGTAAACTGAAAAATAATACAGTTATTGACATAACCTTTATTTTCCAATATGTGTAAAGCAGTGTGCTTTATTAATGATTCAATGGAATCAACAGTCTTGAATTTTTTTAATAGAAAATATATATCTCCCCACAAAACAGGTTTCAGAATTGTTGGTACCACTGGTTTAACACCTCTGGCAAAGATGACAGCCATGAGTCTTTTCCTATAATTTGTGATAAGGTTAGACAATCCACCTATAGACCAAGTCTCAGCTTTCTAGCAGAGACAACAAGATTTTCTGCAAAAAGTTCCTGGTACTTTGCTGAATTCATTGTGCCATTGATTTCAAATAGTGCCACTGTAAATAAATTATGCAAATTGTCTGCCACTTACCTAGATGGACAACATTGAATCGTGTATGTATCATTGACTGCTCAGATCAAAATGAATCTTGGGCCAAAATATTCTTTATTAATTTTAGATATGACAGTATTTGTCTGCATCCAAAGGATGACTTGAAACTTTCAGGGCTTGTTTGACTGACACAGATTAAGCTTCGTCCTGGAATTAATTGAGTTTTGTTTGATCTCTGTACATAACCAAATTTAGTACAGGACCAGGCTTGATCTAGAGTTTTAAGGTGAGGTAAAATACCTTGTGTTATACTATGCCTAATTTTCTATTGAACTAACGTAAATAATGTTTTCCTATTAATTTGTATGCTAAGTCATGAATTCCCCAGTGTTTAATCATTAAAGTAAGAAAAGAACCCTTGCAGTAACGCCACTGCCCTCACCACCCTAACACACACACGCGCATGCACACACACACACACACACACACACACACACACACACACACAGTTCAGCTTGATCTGCGTGTGTTCCTTCCCGTTACTCATTGTTGTTGCTCCCTGTGAGAATGAGAACAGGGTAAAAAGAACATAATTGGTTGGACACTTTGTATGGTGATGTTTATATTGTGTCCTGTTGTGCTCCCACCACAGGAGAGAGTGTTCCTGGGCCCTGCCTCAGTCCCTCTTCAGCAGCAACCCCACCGTGGGTCACCTGAACAGCAGCCTGCTTCACCGTGCTTACCAATCAACAGCCTCTTTTGACCAGCATGAATAGTCTTTCTCTGTAGCAATAAATAGCTCTCATAGTTTCTTTGACATTTTAAAACCATTCGGGCTATCTTGCTCCAAAAAGAAAATAAATATTCAAGCCTCTTGGATTTGAGATTTATCACGGGAGGATAATCTCAGGAATTCTCAGACCAACTCTCCGAAGGAACAGTATTTTATTTTTTGCCCCTGACGGTGAAGAGCAAGTGGAAGTGGGGCGGTGAGAGAAATGCCCATGTATGTGCACGGCGGAGGTTGAGGTGGAGGTCAAGGCTCGCGCGATGGCTGGGTTTTCTGGGTCAGCGAGCGGGAGCAGAAGAGGGTCTGTGGAGGGGAGGGCTCTGGGGTAGGACGCCTTTGGCCTGGGGACTGAGTCACAGAGTGCTGGCCCCTCCTCCATCTTCCCCAGAAAACCTGTGACCTTGTGCTGCACCAGCAGAGGAGCAGAGGGGTTCTGCGCCAACTCCGACTGTGATCTCGACTATTTCCGTTATCCTTCAGGGCATATCAATAAAGAACCCGGAATATCCGGGTCTGACATCAGGGCAGGCTTATTAAGCAATCTGTGCATGCGTTTGTAGGGTAATACTTTTCACAAACAAGTGCTCTTGACATAATTTAGCCCACGAAGCAAGTCCTCATTTTGTGTTTTTTTGGGGGGGATTTAAAAAGTGGACGCAACACCACCACCGCAGCTACGGAGCCAAAAACCTCATTTAAAAACCACACTTTGAGTGCGACGCAAGGATAGTCTACAGGAGAGACCGGCAGTTACTAGCAGACTACATTAGCGGCCAACGGCAGCTCACGGACTCTCCCGGAGAGACCAGTGGCCGTAGCGGCCAGTATTTCCCCATTGCAGTTTGCCACCCCGTGCCCTGGACACCCCTCCCCCGGCCGGCATGAGTCAGAAGCAGGACTCGGAGGCTGGGAGCCCCCAGCCCCGGGTGTACACCATGGAGGAGCTGGAGTGCAAGATCTGCTACAACCGCTACGATGCGCGCACCCGCAAGCCCAAGGTGCTCAGCTGCCTGCACCGCGTCTGCGCCAAATGCCTGAAGAAGATGGTGGAGATGGGAGACTCCTCCCCCAGCATCATCAGCTGCCCGTTCTGCCGCCACGAGACCCACGTGCCCGACGAGGAGATCTGGCTGCTGCAGGACGACAGCAACATCCTGGCCATCCTCACCTACCAGGACCGGGCGCGGAAGGGCGGGGCGGTCGCCGCGGCGACGACCCCCGGCGAGGTGGTGCTCACCCCCAACGGCCTGAGCGGCGGCGGGGGCGGGGTCTGCACTGGCGCTGACCAATCGCACAGCTCCTCCGACTGCCTGGTCATCACCATCATGGAGGTCCCGGGTGAGTCTCAGGCCTCGGAGACCATGGGCATGCTGAACATGGTGCGGCTGTACCGGCCGCCCAGCCTGGACTCGCTGCCCTGCCACCTGCCCGTCCACAAGTGCCGTATGTGGACCTCCAGGGCCTTCCCCCGCTTCCTCATCGGCGTGCTCTGCCTCATCTACTTCTGCTCCCTGCCGCTGGGCATCTACCTGCTGATGATCCAGCAGCTTACCCTGGGTGTGATCCTGGTCAGCCTGGTGCCCTCCACCCTGGTCCTCTGCGTCTTCTATGGCTTCTGCCAGTGCCTGTGTCACGAGATCATGGAGTCCATCGCCACATAGCCTCCGCTCAGCGCCCCTTACCAGTGCCGCTGCCCCACGTGTCGATCCGGGGAGTCCACCAGGCTAGAACCCCCGAAAAACTCAAACTCGATACCTGAACCGTCCACCTCGCTAAACTGCCCTCAACCTCTTCTCAGACCCATTCCAGGTTTTGCTTAAGTGTACCAGAAGTCCTCTTTGCTACCGCGGTGCCAGAGGCGGGTGGCTGGGATTGGAAAGAAGCGTCCTGCATCCCAGTTCCCTGCTGCTGCAATGCCCGCAAACTTCCGACGATAAAAACGGACGAGAGCGGACGTTTCTCTCACACGCCGAGATCCAGGTTCACGGGACGGTTCTGCTCTGGAATGAGAGGGTGGCTGTCAATTATTATTTCATTATTTCAAAAAAATTAAAAAAAACTCCCGAGATGCATCAGATGGCAGGAAATTTGTGGTTGTGAATATTCCCCAAAATGGGCTTCAGCTATAACTGTGATCACGCGATTGTGTTATGATAGAGAACGGTGAAAACAAGCATTCTCACATTGTACTGTGCGAACTGCATACAGTGTTAAATAGCTCTGCAGAAATTTCCTATCCTATGTTACTTGTGAGTGGTTCATTTTCTAAAACTCACACTATGTACGTGTATGGATACCTACAGCATAGAGTGTTCATATATTTTTTCAGAGTTTGGAGTTGCCATTGTAAGGCATGTCTGTGACACAGCAGTAATTTTGCATCATGAGTCTGTCTTTGTAACTGCAGAACGGGAATGGACAATACACCTTAGAACCGCCAAAACTGTTACAACTCTTACTAGATACTTCAATAAAGATTCAAAACACTTGGTGCATTCCCCGGGTTTGTTTATCGCACTGCCTCCAACTGTCACTGCCAGAGTAATCACTGACATGAAGACATTCACTCTCAGCCACCTGCAACCTCAGAGATAGCAGCACATAACAATGTGCCTCAGTGCAAAACTCAAAGTGATAAAGGACGATCACAGAACACACACAAAAATAAATGACACATCATTTATTTAACCAGGGTAGTCACACTAGTGATCTCTCGTGAGGCCGGGAGTCGTTATGTCTTTGGGAGGAACACGGGATACCGAGAGGAAACCCACAAAGGGAGAATGTGCGATGACCACACAGAGACAATCCATCCAATCATTGCAATAGAGAAGGACTTGTGTTTGTACTTTCATGATTGTAATTTTACACTCTACATTAGATGGCACAAAGATTATCTGACAAGAACACTAAATATCTTGAATATATACACAACTTAAGTATATCAAATATAAAAATTCTAGATGATCCAATCTACTATAGAAAGGTTTTAGCCACTTTAAAAACATGCAAACACTACACCATACCTCATATATCAATGACAACAGATTGTGAGTGACACACAGTGGAGGAGATAGCACACTGGATCAGCTGAAAAACCTTACATTATTCTGTTTGTGTTTGGGAAGTGATGTTGAATATGCACAATAAGGGTGCTGAGCCATGAATATTCATTGTTATTGTGTTTATCAAAAAATATCTGAGCCTTTTGCATATGCATGTGTTAAGTTTTTGAATTATACCTGTGTGATCATGCCTAGTTTTAATGTGTTCATGTGCAGAAGAAGAAATGTGCCTGGTGACCCCTACATCCAAGACACACTAGTATCAAGGAACCAGAGCAGGAGTCTCTATTTATAATGTAAAAAAACTATGACATATTTGAAGCACTTGTTAAATATACAAAATTGAATCTTACATTTTCCATTTTATTAAAACTGGACAATGACAACATAACATTAAACCTGGTTAAAATTTTAACAAATACCAATTTTTGTCAGTCAAAAATTGCATTGTACGCCCACAGATGGCCGATTGAGGGATGCCGAGATGACATTAGCACAGACGGTAAGAGCAGTCGTCTCATTGGCTCAGGAGGTAAGAGTAGTCGTCTGGCAGCCAGAGGATTGATGGTTCGATCCCGCCCTGGGTGTGTCGAAGTGTCCCTGAGCAAAACACCTAACCCCAAATGCTCCTGACGAGCTGGTTGGTGCCTTGCATGACAGCCAATCGCTGTTGGTGTGTGAGTGTGTGTATGAATGGGTCAATGAGACGCATCGATTGTACAGCGCTCTGGATTAAGGCGTTAATTAAATGCCAACCATTTACCGTTTGCTGCGCTAGGCAGCTTTGCCGCTAACAGTGTGTCACAATCGTTACTGACGTTCAAAGTCTACTGCACTCCTCTCACACCAGGGGGCGCTATGGAAAAGGTAGCCAACCCCTTGGCAGAAAGTCAAAGGCTAATGAACAGCTGCCAAACAAATAATGCAACAGCAACTTGAATTAGTGATGATTACATGACAGTTTGTCAAACTGCTTAAAGCACAATGCATTAAAATCACTGTTAAAGCACAATGCGTCATGTTGCCAATAAGGGTAAAATTCAGCTCTGCATCTTATTGTGTGGATGACCACAGTTCTCATACCTGCCAGGGTCATTGTAAATACAATTCTTCCAAATTAGGATTTATTTCTGGTCAAAATAAAAGTTCAAATCTCCCACTACCCAGGAAGACACGGCACATCAGTAGGGCTGAGCCTGACTGACAAGGGTCCTCAAAAGTATTAGACCATAGGATTTTCTGGGGTGGTGCTGTCCCTGCACCTCAGCCTCACACTAGCTCATGTGTTGCCTTCAAATTTATTAGGTTTTAGTCTGATTCCCCGCGATAATCTAATATTTCATAACAGGAAGTTTATTCCGGGTTCACAATAATATATATTTTTTGTTAGTTTTTATTTGATTTTCAAACGTTCTCCTCCGATTTGTCTCAATGAAAATCTTGCTGAACCAGTCGGACGAAGGCATCCACTTCCGCATTGGTTTAATTTCAAGAGAGATGGCGCTGTTCCAAAGTGGTAAGGGAGGGGCTTATGGTGGCTGTTGTCTCTGTTACTCTGAGTGGGAGGAGGAATGAATGATGTTCCTCCTTATTGTTTGCCTTTGAAAAATAATTTAACGGACTAAGTAAACGCCCAACAGTTGTTTGGTGACTGCATTCCGCAGTGCTGCAGTGTTTTCCATCTCGGTGGAGAAAATGGGGTCATTAAAGTCTGTAATGCTAGTTTTAGTTTTCATATTCACTGCACATTTAATGTATTTGAGATGAACAAGATATTAAAAACCTGCATTCTCTTTTGAATTCTGATTTACAGGTTCGCTTAATCGTCGTAACACCGCGGTGGGGTAATGAACAGATAGATTCGGCAAATAAAGAGCTGACATTCGTGTAAACGTAGAAGCAGTTGAAATATACTTAAATTGCTGTGCTATGGGCATTGCTACTATGATATGTAGGGGGGCGTATATGGGAGCTCTGTATGACCGGCTGCCCTAGGCCTTCACTCATAACAGCTGTAATTACACGTTGCAAGATCCGCCAGCTCCAGAGGCAGATATCGGTGGGGTGAGGACCGGTCGCTTTGCATTCCAAATGTTGACACTGCCCAGTCGTGATTCAGTGAGCAGACTGCGCATCGCTGTCGCCTGAGAGGGGACTGAAGTTGCGAACTGGATTTACGCACATTTCAGGTTTTCTCTTTCTTTGTCGTTTAGTTCACTCCCTTGTATGCTAGCCCTACTGCCCACATAGGCCTATAACGCATATGCATCACCTGCCCACACATAATCTGCCTCACACGTATTACATTAGCTACATCTCACATGCTATCAACACACATTTCATATAAGCTCAGCTGTTCATTTCTTACCACCATTTTTAAAAAGAATGATAGAAGAGCCTAAATAACAGCATTTTAAATATGCATGTCTTATTTGGTCAAAATCGCACCTGGACAATCTAGAGGAGGTTACGTAGAGAATGTTAATCTCTGCATTACGCGTATAAATGTGTGTGATAGAAAATATGGTTCAAAAAGGTTTGAATTTAAGAACACATTTAGCCGACCTGAATTTTATAACGGGAATTACTACACTGGACTTCTTAAACTTTGAATGTATTCACTTAGAATTGTAAAAAATGTTTATATTGTTTTAAATTCGTGAGTGCTGCCATTGGGTGCAAAATGTAGCCAGAGATTGTGCAGTGGGGAAAGGAGGGACCCAGGCCAGGTCCCGGTGCAGTGTGATTGACAGTCCGGGGGTTACGTCCCAAATCTCACCCATGTTACAATAACATGGCAACCACAGTATGGGCACAATAAATCTCTCTAGTGCACCAAACAAAGCAAAGTTCAAATGAATCTTCCCCAAAAGCAATACAAAGGAAATTTATTAAAAAGACATTCAAAGAAACCCAAACAAACCAAAACTCATACAGTTGAAGGTGTTGGTTAGGACACAGGCCAGAGCAGGGTCACAGAAGATTAAAACCTCTCATCTAAAACAAATAGTCATTCTTACTCCTGTGAAAGGAAAAATGTCTTCTGCAGATAGATTCCATACTCTGACCTGCCTGACCAAAAAGAGCACAAGAAAACAAAGTGAGCAACCTGCCCAAACACCATTCAAAAAGACAAAGAAAACAAACCACAAAAAAGCCACAGAATGTCTATACAAAAGCGGTAACGTTGAACAACAAAAATGTCTGCACAAACATTTTCCTTGCAGCAGGGCTTAAATAGGGCTGCAGGCAGGTGGAGCCAGTCAATTAGGAGCTTATAAGGGTGGAACTCCAAATTACAGATAGAGTGAGTGAAACACAGGATCACCAGCAAAGGGAATTCAAAAACGCCCCAGCACCCAATGACAATGGATACATTTAAACATCGACTCAAGAATAAATTATACGCTTAAAAAAACGGTTAAAAAGAAAGCAGCAGTCACCAGTGTCTGAATTTTACTGGCTGCTTTGCTGTGAAAGCCCCACACAATCTGGACTGAAAGTGGCATACTAAACAAAAGGGCGATAAAGTAACAAGTTAAAGCAGACAAGCCTAAAGCAAGCCTAATAGGTTAAACGTCCAAACCTTGGACTAAACAATGGATGACTCAATGTGGGCCTGAAATTATAAATTCCATATCATAGATGGGACAAAGCAGTCCGTTAATGGAAATCTCACAAAGTAAAAACAAAACCATTCATGGAAGGCAATCGACAAAGTCCAGATCATGCACCGGACAAAAGCCAGCCCTTAATGGAATCTGGACCAAAGTCCAGCTTGTGGATTTCGTCCCGAAATCCGCCCATGTTAGAATAACATGGTGAACATAGTTTAGATGCAACAATAAAGTAACTGTTTTGTTTTTGAGCACAAGGGGCTTCATTGCACCAGCACATAACAAGGGCACATGAGATGGTCCAGAAAATACTAAAATACTTTCTAAATGATGGAACAACTTAACAAATCCACATATGGGGAGACAGTGGAAGAAAAAACATCCATTGCGACTGCATGTTATTGTGGGAGGAAATGATTGACTTTGTAGACTGTTGGGAAGGAGAAATCCATCCCTGCAATCCAGTCAGGAAAACACTTCACACTAGATCCAAAAAATGGGTCTTTATTTCTACGGAAAGAGTGCACCTGCTGACAGAGTCAACACTGCACTAAAAAAGTATTATTTACACCAATCCTGTATACCCTCTAAGAGGGACTGTGCAAAGTGTGCCAGTTTCAAGGATAACCACCTCATTCAAAAAGAAAGTAAAACTTCCCCCATTTTTGTCATATTTCTTGCTCAAGGCCTGTAGCAGTCGCAACTTTCCAGCCCATGAGATATTTGTATCTGGCTCACACATTTACTCAGTAATTTATTTTATATAAAAGATAGGAGCAATGCTGATCAGGACAGAACATATTATTATATCCGTATTTCTTAAAAAGCAATATACATAAAAAAAACCTTTCCTGGAACCAACCGCTCGGCAGATCGAGAGCAAAGTCTCTCACCAGGACCATGAAGTGATCTTAAAAAATGGAACCAGGTCTTGGCCCCTAGGTCAAGGAGCTTATGTCTGATCTGAATAATTGATTGAAATTTCACCGGTAGTTTGTGATGGATTCCTTCTATCTGCACTGCAGTCACAATAACTTCCCGACTTTCACAACCAAACACGTACACAGCGCGAGAAAATTGAGAATTCAATACCCAAGCCTGTATTGGTAAGCGGCCTATACTATATTGTCGTGCCAGAAAGTGAAATTGACATGCTGTCCACCAGGTGGCTGCACCAGCCCTTCTTAAGGTATGGCCACAGCAGTGATTCATTGCAATCACTGTAGCTGTGGCCCATTACCGGGACCCATACCTTATTTTAAAACTGTGTGAAAATGTGAATTTGGTAAATGGAATGTCCTTGCTCTTTCAAACATCAGTTCAAAGCCACGAAAGTTACAGATGTAGCAGATGCATGACAGATGGGGTGAGGTGGACACAGATTTATACTAAAGATTTTGTGAAAAAATGCAAAGGATGCACTGATGTTTTCTTGCCTTTTTACTGGGTCAGGAGCAAGGAAAGGAAAAAAGATAAGCGATCTTAATTATTATTATTGCCACTTTTCCTAGCCTATCCCAATGGGTGGAGCTAGGAGTAATAAAAATAGCAAGAAACAAAAAGAAAAGAAAAGATGAGAAATAAGTGATTGGAAGGAGCCGCTAGCGTTTTTTGTGGGCACCATGGCAAGAGCACTTTTGAGGGTCTTTTTTTTTTTTTTTACCATTCTCGCTTCTCTTCCTTTGTACTATTTTGGGTTGCCAGATTGTTTTGTTTGCTTTGGTACTTCTGAAGACAAATCTTGATGTTAGAATGTGTCGAATAAATGAGTCCTTTATAGGCCATGGCTAAATGCAAATGTTGAGTGATGTTTAGCAGAAAACGGGTTTGATTCAATTTCATATAACATTGCTAAAATCCAATAATTACGTCATAGTTCACTCCCTGGAGTGACATGACTAATGCATATTACAGCAACAACAGCACTGCTAGGCTGAATTTGGGTGACCAGTTCAAACCCAGCTGGAAAGATTCCTGTTTGGCTCAGATGAAAAAGAGCCTTACAGTTGCAGGGTTGAGCCTTAGCCGTTGAGATGCATTGGCAGGTTAGGGCCTATATCAAGTGTTAGAATATACAGTGCAGTCCATAAGTATTTGGACAGTGGCACATTTTTTTGTTGTTTTCACTCTATTACTCCAGCATTACTCGAAAACAAATAAATACTTATGGACTGCACTGTAACCATTTGATTGATTAATTCAGCACTCCTATTCTGAGACACTTTATGTGTGCCCAAGATATTAATTTCAACGATATTCAACTTGTATAACAGGGAATTCATAGTGTTCGGTCAATAATCGGTGATTAGAAATAAGAAGGTGAAGAGGACTCTGTGTACCACAAATTACTGTCATAAGACTACTTTTGACCAAAGCTATCATTTAGCTTATTTATCTCAGTGAAAAGGCACACATCAAATTATTACAAAAGAAAACATGAATTAAATACAGTGTATTGTTGTTAATTTGTATACTGCAAGATAACGACGGTACAGTACAAACGCGCAATAGCATCCGATCTTTAAACTGTAAATTTGATTTGGTGTCGAAAGCTTCCGGAGATACACAAAGGCTTACTGAAAGTGGTTTCCAGTTGCACTCTTGCGGACTGTGATTGTTTTCGCTTACTCAACAGACTAATGTTAGTGTTGCTCGGGAGACCAGTCACAAGGGAGCACCTCTGTTCCCGCTCCACAGAAATGTTCTCCGATCATTTAACGAGAGATAAGCTGAAGATCCTGAAGCTTGCCTTCACCCATCCAGCACCCCAGCCTCTTCCAGGAATTAGCAGTGAAATTCATTACCAAGCCACAAAAAAATGAAATTGCATTCTCAGAACAACACACATATACTAAATTTGACCCCTCCCCTCTCTTACTTCCAGGCATTCAGACTTCTTGAGAGTAGGTGTCCCACGGCATCAGCTGTGGGACTTGGGGTAATTGAAACCCTGCCAGTCCCAAAAGAGCAGAACTCATTGGACGCAGGGGGTGTGGAAAAAATGAGGGTTGGGCCGTTCAGAACACACATCGTAATGAGGACAGGAAAGAGAATTCAGCCTGGGAGCTGGGAGCACGGCGCTGCAGTCCGGATCCTGACATCAGAGGTAGGGATTCTCTTCTTTTAACTTACACACAAATACACAATCAGGTTTAAAATATTGTTACTGAAAGCAAAGTTAGATAAAGCACTTGCCTGCACAAACCAATAGACAATAAGTGTAGTAGACAGTAATTATTGAATAATCAAAGGTGAAGTTTTAACTGATCTTCAAATTGTTGAACTATTGGGATTACTTTTTTCCTCTTGACATTTCATGAATTCCAGGATATCACAACCATTTCATCTCAAGAACATGTGGACCAGGCTATTTCTGCTCCATTCCAGAGAGACCTTGAACTGAGTTTTACCCATGCAGGGTTGAGATGAACCGCTGGCGGAAGTCTGTGGGGGAGATCCAGGCCAGGCGGAGGCCAGTGGTGGAGTGCGAGCGCGGGCAAGCCGCCCTCAGCAAGGTGACCGCCTGCTACCAGCAGTTGGCCACCTTCCTCGGGGGCAGCTCCGACTGCAGCCGTCTGCGGGAGGAGCTGGAGGAGACCCGCACGGTGGCTTACACCATCTCCAGAGGTACGGCCGTCGTGCTGCGGGCACAACTCCAGAGCTCAGCTACTGCTCGCGTGGAACACAGTCCAGGGAATGCACACAGCAGGGGTTCCCAAACTGTGGGTGGGGACCCCATGTTGGATCGCTCGATTTCAGGATGGGGGTCACCTGAAAAATCTTGTTGAAATGTCATTTTTGTCTCTTTAAAATATGCAAATGTAGGCCACTACATGTTGTGTGGATGAGGTGTTGGGGTTGTGACTGGGTGGGGTGTTGGGGTCGTGTGTGTGTGGTTGGGGTGTTGGGGGTCATGTGCGTGGTTGGGGTGCTGGGGTCGTGTGTTGGAGTCGTGTCAGTTTGTAAACATTTGTGTGGGTAGGTAGTAATATTCAAGGTTGGAAACTTTTTTTGTAATGTAAGCGTTACTGATTCTATAACTCAATTGCTTTCAGTTACCAGTAGTGATTGCTACAGCTGCATTAGAATGTGCATTTAAGAATATTCTGCTCACATATTTGTGATTTCACACCTTAAAGGGTTAACAGGAATATAGGGGAATGAACAGGAAAGGAGGGTCAATTGCAGGGGGTTATTTGCACAGACTAATAATAATAATAATAATAGTAATAATAATAATAATATACTTTATTTAAACTCAATAGCATCATAGGTCATGCAAATGAAAAGAAAACAGACATACCTCTTTTCGTGATGGTCAAGTGGTGAACCTGCTAGTGATTTAGAATCTCTAACATGGATAGGAAGGTCATTATGAAGCATAGGGCCATTAACTGCAGACTGCAGTTACCATACCACATGCATAAATAAGAAGCCAACAATCAACAACAGAGTTGAACTTTAGTAAATGAATTGTCTTTACTTTTGGCATGGGATCCTTTCATCCAACACCTAAAAAAACAGGAATACCATATTGTATATAACCTCTGGTGGGGGATTGCACTGTGTATGCACTTGGATTTCTACTGTATTCCCATTAAATTAGATGCTGGTAACTATTTGTGCATGAGATGCAAAGGTGTATTGTATGTCAGATGGAAGAATGCAAAGTGCAGGGGTGTAATTCAACCAAATATCCATTACATACGGATATTTTAACCAAAACATGCCATAAAAATTTGAATTGCTTTTACATGTTCCCCTAAAATTATTCACTCATATAAGCTCACATTTTAAAATTGAAATTGGCAAAATATTCTAAATTCCAGAGCTTACTTTCCCATGGAAAGTGTCCAAGAATTTGCCTGAAATTTCCCAACCCTTAGCAACACAGAAAGCTAGGGTAGCCCTTACTCTAGAACATTGGTCCCCAACCCTGTAGGTCTTCATTTCAACCCTAATTTCACATGCCTGATTCTAGTAGTTGGTAGCTCAATGAGATTGCTAGCTACTGAGTGAAGTGTGCTTTGTCAGGGTTGGAGTGAAAGCCTACTCAATGAGTGTAGGTCTCCAGGAACAAGGCTGGTGGCCACTGCTCTGGAAGTCAACCTGGATAATGGGAAATAATCAATCCTCATTAATAAATACGGTTTATCATCAACCAGTTAACGCCAGTTCAGTAGCAGAGTGCTGACTGCCCCCCCTCCCTCCCTCCCTCCCTCCCTCCCTCCCTCCCCCCATGGCCCAGGGCTCCAGAGGAAGCTGACAGCCCTGCTGACAGAGGGGGAGCTGGCACAGGATGAGCGGGAGGGGCTGGAGCGGCTGTGGGTTCTGCTCATCTCGGGGCTGGAGAGGTTCCAGCAGGACCTGTGCAGGGCCGCCTCCCTGCAGGACCTCTTTCCGCTGAAGGCGAAGCGGGACCGCCGGGCCCTGGTGAACACGGGGACCGCGGGCGGGGGCTCGGGCGTGGCCGCCAGGGCCGCCTCGGTGCAGCCCCCCTGGATTCGGGCGGGAGAGGACCCCAGCCCGGACCTGCGGGGCCACGTGCTGCAGCTGGATGCCATGGCCCAGGAGATGCTGCAGAAGGTCAACGTGCCCTTCTGGACGGTGGAGTCCACACAGGAGGCCTGGGCGGAGGAGGGCGACACGGAGCCGGACGGGGAGGAGGAGGAGGAGGCCGGAGGGCAGGCGCTGGAGGTGGAGGTGGTGCCCACGGAGCAGGACAAAGGGCACGGATGCTGCCGGAACCATCGCTGCCGGCTGGGCTGGGTGCTCTGTCTGCTCAACTGAGCACCGGCCCCCTCAAACCAGGGTGCGCAAACTCAGTTCACCCGCTTCACTGCCCAGCAAGCAGGTTTTCATCTCAATCTTAATTTGGCAAACCTGACACCTATTTAGCAGCTGAAGAGCTCTAGCTGTTGATGCGTGCTTTGTTAGGAAGGGAAAACAGGACAGTAGATGTCCAGCAACAGGGTTGGAAACCACAGGCCTAGCTAACTTAAAGGCCCCCTCTTATGATTCAGCAATTTTATATAAGGTCTACCAAACAAAAAAAAACACCCAGCCAGTTTCTCTCCCGTTAAGCTGAACAGCCCATTTTGGGTGGGTGTTTTTACATGCTGTCCCTGATTGGGACTGACAGGAGAACCCCTCCCATCTCCTGCCCACACACTCCTGCTCTGAAAGTAGACACGGCATCTGTAAATTATCCTACACTGGTTAAACCATACATCCTTTCCTCAAATCACGGTCCCTGAGAGCTCAAAGGTTTTTCCACCTTCCCTTTACCTGGGAGTCAGGTGTGAAGCCAGTCTGGAAAGTCAGTGCAAATAGTTCTGCAAAAGTAGCACTAATTGTTCAGTTCATTACATTGGAGGAAAGCCGACCAGGGCCGGATTTGGATTCAAGGATTGAGGATCCCTGCCAGGCATGCTTGAGCCAGAGTCAGATCCTGAAGTTGAAGGCATGGAAGAGAGATGAAACCAAGGGCCCTGCAGAAGGTATCTGAGTGGTAACATCTAATCGCAGGCTACAGGTATACCTACAGGATACCAGGCTACTTGGCTAGTAAAGCACTGTAAAGTGCTGAGATCCTACATTGAAGCTCGTATTGTAGCAGATTATAATTGTAACAGAAAAGATTAAAGATACCCAATCAGTAACTAAAAATTGTCCACTCAAACAAGCGTTTAAGATTTATGTTGCCTTGTCTGTGAATCTCAACAGGTGCACCTGCAGATGGCCTGCTGAACAGGAATATAATTAGCATTTTACACACAAAAAAGAATATTGATCAAAATCCAGAATCTACATCAGATCTAAAGCCAAACAGAAGACCTTTTGTTTGCGGGGTTTTTTCTGGAAACAAATGTGGTGTAATGTCTTATTTTAAAGATTTATTTTACCAACTTAATTGAGACATGTTAAACAATGCAAGAGACCAAACATTCAATACAATTTGAAACATAAATGGGGGCCTTTTAACATGCATTCAGAGACAAAATGGTCTATGAAGGCCATGCTTCAATGGTATGCATGGGACCGTGAAAACACTTCAGCACCTTTTTATAGTGGCTGTAATTAGCGTTTATCACTGCTCTCCTCTCAATCTCGTTGTACATTGCAAATTTCCAATCACAGAACTGTTTGCAGCCAACAAAATAAAACTTTCATTTCCAGACAGCAAATGAATACTTGGGATTTTATTCTCTTTTTTTCCCCCACAGGCATCCATAGTGCAGTGCACTCTCCTACACAAGCTCTGGTTTACTTTGTGCATCAGTATTGTTCTTCAGTTCCACAAACTCACATATTAAGTTGCATAGGCACCAAAATGTGTCGTGCACAGCAGAAAGGAATAACTCAATTTCGCATTTTGTTTAGATCAGGGGGTAGGGAACCCTGGGTGGTGTACGACTGGTAACCTGGCTTCACAAAACCAAAGAACCACTATCGGGCGTAACCGGTACTACGAAGGTGGTCACCTACTTGTTAAGTGAAGACAGGCTTTGTTAACCAAGTGCTGTGCGCATTCCCGTAAAAGTGTCAGTTTATGCAAAAATGAGCCAATAGCAGAGCAGCTTGGGGGTGTAGGCCACTTGTGGCATATTGGGATGAAATAACTGTCTGACAGTGAAGCGGAGGAATTTCAATGAACGCCCTGCATTCACTGAAACTTGATTCATTAAAATGAATCCAGAGATGTCGTAAGATTGCTATGGTTGTAGAGTAGGGCAGAGGATGAAAAGGGACCCGAAACCAAATTTTCATTCCATTCATTGAACAAAATTTACCATAAATGTCTTTATTCTCATATGCTTAATACAAAAAAACAAACAACTGTACATACACAGAAACAAGGAAAAATGTACATAATTATACGCCAACAGAAGAAACACAGAAATAAAACAGCAGCGGTTGAGATGTCGCAGGTCAGTTCTTGTAGGTTGCGAGTAAACGGGCTTTGTAGGCTGAAAATGGAAGGAAAGACTCATTAAAAAAATCAGCTTCCAGGGACAGTTAACACCCAAAAACTTGTGGAAATTAATAAAGCGAGTTTCACAAAGGGCAGTGCACATCATTTTTCAGCCGTCAGCACTGATGTGTGCTGAAGGAGAAGAGAACTCCATTTGCCAGAAGCGGGCACAGGAAGCAGCCGGTGAGGCGCGGGACTCACCCTCCTTGTTCTCCCACAGCTCAGCAGCGCCTGCATTCATCGGGCTCTCGTTGTTGGGTTCTGGAGAGAAAGTGCAGTTAATGCAAGGCTGCAGGACAGGACGACACTGCCTTCTGCAGTATTGGGGCATCCAGTGACATTCAAGAATACAGGAGATTCAAATCTGATAAATAAAAAATAAAGTTTCTAAATAAGTTGGGAAATGGTCAACACATTTTACCACACCATTTAAACATATAAACTGAAAGGCTACAGAAGTATGAAAATACCATAGTAACTGCCAATTTTGAGAAGGGAACACCTGAACCATAATACCATAGTATAGAAAGTTTCAATTAATAAGCCTACACACTTAGCAGATGTAATGGTTCAACTGCTCATTGAACGAGGGTACAAATCAAAACATCTCATAACCAAACCAACTGACAGCTACTGCCAAAACACCCCTCCGCACGCCCTCACCTCCAAGCAAACTCTGAATGGACAGCAGTATCGAGCGGACATCGTAAAGGGCCGACCACTTCTCTTTCAGGATGTCCAAGCAGATGAAGCCATGCTCGTCGACATTGGGGTGGAAGCAGTGGGTGATGAACATTACCCTGGGCGCTTTGTAGGGATACCCGCTGGGGAACTCCAAGGACAGCTTGTACCTCAAGCCTTCATAAACCTGCGGAAAAAATGGATGAAAGAAAAACAAACAAGTTATCATGCAAGAGTCGGTGATGAAACATCTTATTTTGCTGGCTTGAAATGAATCATTTTACAGCAAAAGTGACAGAAATCCAAATAAAATAATTCGTCATTTATAAATTGGATGTTTGGCGAAATACGAACCCGGCATACCACATTACAGTATGTCAGCGGTGGCGCAGTGACTCTTGTCAGTAGTTTGACATTGTACAAAAGATGGTTTCACAGAAACATTTTTAACTTTAGCTTAAGTGGTTCAAATTAAACAGTGACACACAAACCCAGTCACAACGGAAATTTCCACACGTCATTGTTTATGACTGACAACTGTGAAACAGCCACTGTTGCTATACTCCGTAAAACCACCCCGCCCACCGTGAGATCCTCAACAGCTGAAGGGAACAGCTGCTTCGGACAACTGGATTATAAACCAGGCAGCACGTCTAGACATCGCCAGGTGCAAGTTACCATTTGACTGGTGCTGTATACTCATTCTGCCTCATCTAAACATCTAAATTTGTCCATGCCAGGTTAGTCAGCTGCTAACAGGAATCTTACCGTTCCCTGTGCGCCGTCTATAGTCCCAATCCACTTGAAGAGGTTATCAGATTCAGGAAAAGCTGAAATTCCCTTGTCTCCAGACATCTGTAGAGAAAATCAATCTAAACTGTTAGTGGGAAGAAAAATATTTATATAAATCAAATAAGAAGCAAACGAACTAATATTACCATTAGTGTCATCAATTCTTGTTGTAGCCTGGAGAAGAAATAGAAAAAAGTTACTAAAGCTTAGCTACATTTTCAGCGTTTTGCAAAAACAAAAGGACACATTCGGTGCACAACGCTTTTAATACAGTTGTGCAAAACGGCAAAATACAGATACTCCCCCCTTACTGTGCACATCGGTTAAACGTTACCAATTCAACAATTCATATATTTTCAGAAACTTAGAATTGGCCAACTTCCAATGAAATCAATTCGTGTTCGGTGCAGAAATGCCCAAGATTTTATATAGGCCTTCCCGAGACGAATGCATTACAAGCTCATTTTCAAGCAAATTCATTTGTGAAAAAAAAAGAAGAAGCTTTTAATCAAAGCGGTTCATAGATGTTGGATCGTTTCATGCTTAGCAACCAGCAGCCATTTTGATTGTGGGTTAGCTAACCGATAGCCACTAACGTTAGCAAATTACTCCCCATTTCAAATTGTGTGCAACGACGTTAACGTTCCACTGTGCCTATAAATGATGGCTTTGACAAGCAATCCAACAAACATCATTCGGATTAGCAAACCCGTTTTGTTACACAGCATCCAAGGCAAATTCCTACCTGCCTCCGAAATTGCAGTTCAGTGCATCTCTATGACATGTAACGTTAGCCAAGTTAGATGTCTGAATAGGCTGCAAGTAAAGTAACGCCAGCCGGTCAGGTTAACTAGGCAGTCAGCTTGGCGTGCAGGCTGTCGTTAGTTATGTTAGCACACCAGCCATGGTTTGTTTATGAAGTCGGTAATTAACAGTTACGCGCTAACGTTACTGAATACGTCTGGACATGTTAGCTGATACCAGATAGCTATATTAGGGAAAAGATCTTAACCCCTCTTCCCAAAACTTAAAACACTGACTAGTCAGACTCACCTCTTCGAGACCGATCCCCTGGCTGCGCTTCCCCCGGTCTCGCTACCTTTCAGCGCTGTGGTAGAAGAGGCTGCAGCAGGATCCATATTCTGAGAGGCCATTGTTCCAACTTCTTCCAAGCAGAAAAACTCGCTCCGATTTAACAGGTTAGCTTTAGTGATGCCACTGTTGGTACAAATAATTTAGCTAACGTCAGCAAGGAGCAATAATTGGCAAGCTAACGTTAACTGTAGCTAGCTAACATGGCAATATACCCTCAATCTCAGACGCATTATATCCAGCGAAGTTGCAAGCTAGCCGATAAACCATCCAGTGCGAAATTAGGCACCGTTACGATTGCAATTCTGACGTCCGCACAATCTTGATGGCTAGTGTACCTAGCCATCTGGCAACTATTCCGCAGTTAGCGCGTTGGATTGATTATATTAGCCAATTCACTTAGCTACCGTTAACGGTAAACGTACAAACGTAAACTAAAACTTAATCGAGCATGCGGTTGCCTAATGTCGACAGTAACTTGGCCAACTAGTCATGCAACGTTAGATGGGCTAAATGGGGGATAGGCAAGTTGGCTAACGACGTTCTCTTAAGACTTCTCCGAGCGTGAAATTACGCACAGACCATCTAAGTTAACATAAACTAAAAGGACTACGCGTTAAATATGTAGCTAGTGCTAAATCTAACTCAAGACGGTCTAACTTGGCTTATTGTGGTAGCCTAACGTAATGTTATTGCTACACTCATTACCTAGCTATATTAAGTAATCGTTATGCTATCGTAAGAACCCCTTAACAGTAACGCTAGGTAGTCGTAGTGTCGCATAACCTTAAATAATGGATAATGCTAGAAAATCAGAAAACCCAGTGTGCCATAACGTTACTCTGCCAATATTAAATGTTTTCGTAGGGCATAGCCAACGTAATCTAAGTAACATTAGCAGTAAAGCATCGTTAGCTTAACTAGCTAACGTTAATGGTATAACGTTAGCTATCTAGCTAATAAAACAGTTTAACGTTAGCATATCACACACAATCCATCACATCCTATTTAGCGAGCGCTAAAGTTAATAACGTAACAATTATTTATGAAAACGTAGTTTACCGTATATCGACATACAATTATCAATGACCAGATGTGCTCTGTCACTCGCCTGTTATTTAAAGCTGCGTGCAACAATTCAATTTCAAATATTATCCCGCCCCTCCGTTTAAACTTTTTCCTCAAACAGTTTCGCCGCCCAAGTCTGAAAATTGGCCAATCGGAGTGAGCTATTTAAAATCAAAGCAACGACTAAGCAACCTTCAGTAAAGATGCACTTGGAGGCGATTGGACAGGAGAGTATCGGAAGTGACTATGATAGGTAGAGTTTTAGAGTGACATCAGCTTCGATCAGGCTTGCAACATCACGGTGAAAGAGTAGCATTTGTACCTTTGCGTTGTGATCTCCTAAATAACTCTTGCTCGCTACATAAATCCACATACACCTATTTTCCGGTACAGCAAATTTAAGTTCATTCCCCGTTCCATCCGATTAACTTCTGGGTTTTGTCGTATTGGACTACTTTGTGTGGGCTACTGATGCGTATAAATGCGTAGAAACCAGTACCATTTGTGCTGTAGCCTACTCTGGGTTAAAAAAGTTGCAAGTTACTCAAATTATTTTAACACAATTGCGAGGAACGGCGTTGTAGTGTTACTTCAACCACGGCGTTCACATCTACCGGTGGTTCTCTAACTCGGTCCAGCTTGAAGACCCCTGTGTTCTTCCAACCTCAATTCCAATCCCAGAATGTATGCCACATAATATGATAAATAGCTATTAATGCCATGTGGAATAAATGTTCCATATTTACATTGGGCAATATTGAAATTCATTACATACAAGTGAGGTATGGCATTCCCCTACAGTTGCAAACTGTAATTCTTTATACAGTAATATACTGTACATTGAAATGCATTGTGGGGAAAATGATCATTGAGCAGGAAAATAGTTATGTATTTTCTCATTTGTAGGGTATGACTGTTCCTTTGTTTGTAACGAGCAGACCGGTTGCTTTCCTTTCATGTTTTGCATTGAGTGTAACAGAGAAAGGAGCCAGTTCCACAGTAAGGGACAACAAGTCAACTTCAAACCTTTTAAATCAGAAAAACATGATATGCTGTTGTGTACGCTCGGAGCAAAAGATCTACAAAATCATATGGAGTGTGGACATGTAAACAAAAACAGTTTTTAATACTTAGTTAATATTGCTGTTAATAATTGATAACAGTCTCAGTTCATGCCTCATCGAAAGCTCGAGAGCAAATCATACTTCCTGCTTTAAAATGCAGCTCAAACAAAAATGTACAAAATAACATTTTCCTGAATGCAGATCTTGGCGATTAAAAATAAAATAGCCATTTAAAAATAAAAATAAAATGACACAACTGCAATGGATGGCTTTTTAACACAGAAATGGCATTCAGGACACAAACGCCAGAAATGAAAATCGAGCTAACGTATCACATGGCACATAATAGTTGCTCAAATCCAATACAGTAATATGCCATTTTCACATACAGCCCATTTTAACTGCTTTGATTTTAAGTTATAAAACAATAAAATGGTTAAAAAAAATGAAACAAAAAAAATCCCTTAAAGCACAAAGAGCTAATTGTCTGCAAGAATACTCAAGACCTCCGAGGACATTTGCAGACAAACAAGTCCTGAAAATAAATCGGTCCTGAACTAAAGATGACTCCTACACACCGTTTTAAAAAACAAACCAATGTCTGTTACTACTGGAGACGGGGCAGTACAGTGGTACAAAACCAAGACAAAGCATTTCCATTACAAAGCAAATATTCAGCGCATGACAGCTGCGCCACAGAAAACCTGATCGGGCTGTACCATATTATCCAGAGGATCAGAAAAGCTGGTGCATTTGAGACCATATTTAGACAATTTTTCAATCGAATCACTGTAACTAACCAACGCGCAAGGCATCCAAGTTGGCCTTTTTTGCCTGAAATACCGTTTGAATGTCTCTGACAAGCCTGAGTACGTCAATCGGTTTTCTTTCTTTTTTTTTGGAAATACAACAACAACAAAAAGAAAAGTTGTGTAACAGTTACAGACAAATGTGTACATACATCTTTTTTTGCTTACACAACAGCCCCCTTCCGTTTTTGTATGAAATGGCACTGGGTTTTCATCATGGCACAATCCCTGCAGGATGAAGTTTTGCTGTGTTTTGCGACAGTGGTAGAGAGGCTCTGACTTCAAGCTTTACAATGCGCTGTCCAAGTTGTGACGTAAAAATCTACTCCTTCTCCGACCTCTGGGCCTCCATGGCTTTCTGCATCTTCTCGATCATCCACAGCGGAACCGCAAACGGTTTCATCTCGTCCAGCTTCAGCTCAGGGCATTCTCTGAGGCGTTCATTATACAAAATGAGAGTGACAGTGAGAATGACAATTTTTGCTTGAATTTACTTGCATGAATTTAGCAACGTTAGGGAAAAAAACAGTTATAATAATCTAACTGCACCCTAGAATAATTCCAAAAGTATTATTACCTGTAGTCGTCACTCTGAGCAAGATCCTGTACATCTTCTTCGATGAGAAGGTAAGCCTAGAAGATATTTAGACATAGCGTAACAGATCTGTCACTAGCATCACGCACACCAAACCTTCTTAAAGACTAACATTTCTGATGAATTAATGAATGTCTGGCACAGGGTCTTACCATCTTTCCTCCTGTAGCCCTCATGTGCTGCCTTTCTGCTAGCCAGTGCTTGTCCTGTGCGTCTGCAGCGTACTGGAACACACACGCATATTATATCAGAACTGCGTCAAATTATAAAGAAATTCAAGTGTTCGTCAATATCAAGCAAGAATATGTGGTTAGATTTGAAGATTGTTGCCCACTAGCAGAGACTGAATGATCTTAAGGATTTCAAGATTCTGTACCGAAGAATATCAGAGATTCCCCCCAAATATTAATCATTCCGATGAAACGATCCTATAGAAGATAGTATAGTAGCCTATTCTCGCAAACGTAGGGCGCATAAAGTACTGGAAGCAGGGAGTCCGAATTGTCAGCAGCAATTTCCGAGCATTACTTGATATAGCCTTTTTTATTAATGCGTGAATCAGTGACTGTTTGTTTTTCGCACCATTCTCTGCAAACTGTAGAGACTGTTGTGCATGAAACTCTCAGGAGATCAGCAGTTTCTGAGATGCTCAAACCACCCTGCCTGCACCAATAATCATTCCATGATCAAAGTCACTTGGATCTAATTTCTTCCCCGTTCTGACATCTGAAAAACAGCTGAACCTCTTGACCATGTCTGCATGCTTTTATTCATTTAGTTGCTGCAACATGATTGGCTGATTAAATACTTGCATGATCAAGCTGGTGTACAGGTCTACCTATTAAAGTGGCCACTGAGTGTATACGTAAAGGTATCCAGGCGTGTTTCGTATGTGTGGACACAGCTGAACACATAGTGGTGAGCAAGGGAAGAGGCAAAGAACTTAATTTACAGACACAGGAACAAAACCGTGGTCTTCTACTCCTCATTAGAGCGACATCACCATATCACCAAAAGAACGGGCCTCTTGGCATGGAGGAAACGTCCTGCTAGACTAGTATAATAGCATTTGACTGTTACTGAATTTGGATGAAATTCAAAGCTTTCCTTGCATTGATCGGTCAGGCATCCCAGGTTTAGGTCTTTTTCTTAAATAAAAAAAATAAATGAAAAAAAACTGTGTAGCGAGCGAATGATATAGAATACCTGATACACAATCACGATGCATAACTGTACCCGCTTTCCTGTCGTGGTAAGCAATGGAAAGTGTGAAAAGCAAATTCACCTTAAAGAGGTCAGCGTGTTTGATGTAAATCCTCCCTCTGGTGCCGCCCATCCCTAAAGCCCTGAAAGGGAGGACCAGTGATGTTAGGCAGGACGGCAAACCGACATTCACACGAGCAGCCATAGAGGTTACCGTAAACTCACCGTGTTCCTAACACCAAGGCCATAGAGGTTACCGTAAACTCACCGTGTTCCTAACACCAAGTTAGCTCTCCATGTTCCGAACAGTGCAACTTTCATGACGAATAACAAAAAAATTTACTTCCAAATTAACTTCGGTTTTTGTGTGCGTGTGTAACGTATAATTCCTTCCCTTTTCATAAAAACTTGGTACAAGTTGCATATGCGATTCATTTCAGCATATGAAATTTCAACAGCGACACTGTGGTGGTGAAGCTGTTGCTAATGCGAGACTATAAACCGGACAGGCTTATACAGCGGTGTTCAGAGCTAACACGGTCTTCCGAAACACAGGGACATTGTGCAGTTATTTGTCTCTACAATTATTGGTCCCATTCACATCAATCAAAGTGTTTTAGTGTCTGAGATAGTCAATAAGCAACCATAATCCTAAACCACATTCCTCAGGAGAAAAACTAGCATTTAGCTTCTGGTGGGAGCGGCCATTTCCCCGTGCTCTGTTGGGAACACAGTGAGTTCACGTTACTTTGTTTGACTTTACATGTTTAGCTTGCAATGATCAGGCAGACATTTGGGTGGCATGGAGAGCAGCGTTCTACCCACAGTATGCAAATGCACATATTTTACGGCACAAGATACAAAGTACAAGAACCTTGCTCAATACGACAGGTTGTATTTCAACTGACTGAGTCAGGAGCCAGGTAGTAGGATTGTTGGATAACCCTGATAACCCTTGGGTGTGGTATTAAAATTCCATCACTTGAGCATGTGGTAGTGCTCTCCTCTTTCAAAGTTATAGAAAAAGATTTCTGTATGAAAAATTACAGCTCGAGCATCAAATTATAATTTTGGTATTTGGGCATAAAAACACAAATTACTGTAATTACAGGTAATACCATCCTGTACCATGAAGAAATCGAATTGAATCCGATTATCCAAATAATTTATTTCTGTTTTCAGAGGTTTTGCTCATTTTTGGCAACTGGGTCACCTTGAATTTGACTATACTTTTGACTATATAGTCTTGAGAGTAGGATTTATTTATTGACTGCGTTGCACTTGCTCATTTCAATAAAAAACATCAATTGGCCACTTGGTCGTGCTATTACACCAATGAATTCTCAATTCAGTTCTTCATTGTTTTCCGACTGAAAAGTGGAGGAAGTATACGTTACCATCACTACTGTTTACTGATTGTGCCAATACCAGACCACTCTGAACTCATGGCAGCCATTTTGTCCTGCAGTCAAAATGAATCCCTCCCTCCACAACCAGCATCAGCACAAGTAAAATGTCTGTGAATTAATCTGCACTGCCTACATAGCAGTAAGCCCTGAAAAAGGATCTTTGTGGACATTTAGGTGCCTTTTAGTGCTGGACCTGTCCATGACTCCATTTGTTGAACAGGCTACAGGCGTAGATTCAGGTGGACCACTATCATTGAGCCGGGGAATTGCATCCACAACCTCAGTTACAAACCGATCCAAGAACCTGCTCTTCCCTCTCTTTGCGCTTACTTGTTTGCCCTTGAGCCGAGGACAAACGTGCTCTTCTCATTCAGTCTGGAAGGGTCCCACTGCGTGAGAAATCAAAGTGCATTAATTAAGCACACATCACACTCAAATATGATTATGTCACATAAATTATAAACATCAGGCAGGCCTATACAAATAAATGACACTTTGGCAAGCATAGTCTGATGCATGCATGTGTGATTTACAAAATTGATTGATGATTGACAGAATCTCAAAAGGATATAAAATTATTTGTCCTCACCTTGGGTCCCTCACGTTTTACTGGCTCACTCGTCTTTGGCTTGGCTCTTGAACAGAGAGGAAGCAAGCAGGTCACAGCTTGGACTAGACTTACAACATGTCTAAAACTGAACACTGACAATGTCCTCATGCTGAAGAAACTGATTAATGTATGAATGTACAGTTGTATAAACCCACAACTTTACACTGATTTGATCAGTGGCACTGGTTATGGTATAGAACCTCACCACACGTGACAGTGCATGCGTGTGTGTGTGTGTGTGTGTGTGTGTGTGTGTGTGTGTGTGTGTGTGCACGCGCGTGTATGGGAGTGCATGTGTGTGACTGCGAGTGGATGTGTGTCAGTTTGTGAGTGCATGTGTGCGTGTGTGTGTGTGTGTGTGTGTGTGTGTACTTGCTTATACTCACGGGGTGGTGAAGGAACCGGGTCGATCATAAACAGTGACTGGACCGGGAGGGCGACCTTTCCGCTGCAAAGAAAACATCATCATCATCATCCACATCATCATCATCATCCTCATCATCATCATCATCCTCATCATCATCATCCTCATCCTCCTCCTCCTCATTATCCTCCTAAAGAAAACCTTTCATTTCTTGCGGCCTGTTGGGACAGTTAATCACAGAACAGGAAGTGGGTCTCACCTTCTTGGGAATGGGACTGCCCCTCTGGCTGGAGTTATCCTCCACCGGCCGAGCGCGCTGTGTGGAGGGAAGAGGAAGAGGAAGAGCAGTTAGAGAGGAACACCGAGAGCGGCCCGAGCCAACGCTCTGTCACAGCTCCCCGTCTCAACATAGTGCAGCAAAAACTAGCAATCTCACCGTCTCAACATAGTGCAGCAAAAACTAGCAATCTCACCGTCTCAACATAATGCAGCAAAAACTAGCAATCTCACCGTCTCAACATAATGCAGCAAAAACTAGCAATCTCACCGTCATAACATAATACAGCAAAAACTAGCAATCTCACTGTCATAACATAATACAGCAAAAACTATCAATCTCACGGTCATAACATAATACAGCAAAAACTAGCAATCTCACTGTTATAACATAATACAGCAAAAACTAGCAATCTCACTGTCATAACATAATACAGCAAAATCCATCTCTGCCCTCCGTCTCACTTAAACCTAAAGTCTGATTAATATGCCTGACCCACGCCACAAACATTGCATGACGAAAATAACGCATTAAAAAAAATAAAAAAATAAAAATAAAAAAAAGTGTTGTACGCCCCTTTTTCCTCAGTGTCACTATACATCATCACCCGCAACAGCAAGACGGGCAACCATAATGTTTATAATTACAGATTATACTAAATTAAATTCAAGATGTATGTACCAAATATTATACAACCACATAACTGACAAGTGATATACACTCAGTGAGTCAGTCCCTTCTCTACTGACCGCTGTCATTAACAACGCGTTCCTGCCCGCAGAACTGCTGCTCACAGTTGTGAGGATGTTTTTTGTTTCTCTATACATGACCCAGGCGACAAATTTTGTATGACAAAAATAACGAATTTTCAACTGGGAAAAAGCGTTGTTTCTCAGTGTTGCGCACCTGTAGAATTTCACATAGCGGACAAAGTCATACTTTGAACAGGATCGGCCAGACGGAACACCAAAAATCATTGACACGGACACGTTGCGTTCAAAAAATGGAAACAAACTGTCAGAGGAATTCTTATGTCAGGTGTTGTTACCATAGAGACAATAGAACCCTCATAACGGACCGTAGCCAAACTACAAATGCAAACCGTTGTGCGACGCATGAATTGTGTGACACTCGTCTTAAGGGTTGTGTACAAACCGGGCTTTAAACCTCACCTTGGCTGTGGGCTCAGGACCGGATCTGGCAATCTGGCAGTCGGGAAAGAGCTGCTTTGCCTGCAGAAGCAGAAAGTAAACAAAAATAATGAGTTTCCTTTGGGATGCCAAGTCTACTCCATACTACAATACCGCGTTAAATGTCCGAGAACTGAAGGCTCTCACATGCTCCAAGCAGTTTCTGCAAGCCTCTTTGATCAGCTGCTCCGTGTGCACCTCCTCACCGACGTTCTCTTTCACATTGCTGGCAGCCTTCTCAAAAAACTGTTTGACAAAAACATTTTTTAAATCATATTAAGAAGGCCTGCTGTCCTAAGCATGGCAAACAGAAAGTGCTATTTCTCGTCCAGTCATTTAAAAACTGCACTGCAATGTTACAGTATGGTTCTGTTCTGGCCGAAAACACAATGGTAGTCACATACACTGCTCAAAAAAATTAAGGGAACACTTAATCATCACAGTGTAACACCAAGTCAGTTAAACTTCAGGAATATCAATCTGTCCATTTAGGAAGCACGAGTGATTGAGAATCAATTTTGCCTGCTTTGGTGCAAATGAGTGATAACAGGTGCAATGGAGATGCAAAAGCAAGACCATAATGGTTTTGTATGTGGTGGCCACAAACAATTGCTCTCTCCTTATCCTTCCTGACTGATTCTTCTCTAGTTTTGTGTTCTGCTAGTGTCCTTGTCACTACTGGTAGCATGAGGCAGTACCTGCAGCCCAATCAGGTTGCACAGGTAGTCCAGCTCCTCCACGATGGCACATTCATACGTGCGGTCGCAAGAAGGTTTGCTGTGTCTCCCAGCACAGTCAAGGGCATGGAGGAGATACCAGGTGACTGGCTGTTACACAAGGAGAGCTGGACAGGGCCATAGAAGGGCATCAACCCAGCAGCAGGACCGGTATCTGCTCCTTTGTGTAAGAAGGAACAGGAGGAGCACTGCCAGAGCCCTACAAAATGACACCAGGCTACTGGTGTGCATGTTTCTGACCAAACTGTCAGACTCCATGAGGGTGGCATGAGGGCCCGACGTCCTCTAGTGGGACCTGTGCTCACAGCCCAGCACTGTGCAGCTCGATTGGCATTCACGAGAAACAACCAGAACCGGCAGGTCCACCATTGGCATCCTGTTCTCTTCACAGATGAGAGCAGGTTCACACTGAGCACATGTGACAGGCGTGAAAGAGTCTGGAGACGTCGTGGTGAACGTTATGGTGCCTGTAACATCATCCAGCATGACCGGTTTGGCGGTGGGTCAGTGATGGTCTGGGGAGGCATATCTTTGGAGGGTCGCACAGACCTCCATGTCATAGCAAACGGTACCCTGACTGCTGTTAGGTACCGGGATGAAATCCTCAGACCGATTGTCAGACCTTGTGCAGTGGGCCCTGGGTTCCTCCTGGTGCAGGGCAATGCCCGGCCTCATGTGGCCAGAGTGTGTAGGCAGTTCCTGGATGAGGAAGGTATTGATGCCATTGACTGGCCCTCACGTCCCCCTGACCTAAATCCAATTGAGCACCTATGGGACGTTATGTATCAGTGCATCAGACGCCGCCAAGTACCGCCACAGACTGTCCAGGAGCTCACTGATGCCCTGATCCAGGTCTGGGAGGAGATCCCCCAGGACACCATCCGCTGACTCATCAGGAGCATGCCCAGACGTTGTCGGGAGTGCGTACAGGCACGCGGGGGGCCATACACACTACTGAGTCACAATATGAGTTGCTGTGATAAAATTCACACAAGTTGGATCAGCCTGTGATTTCAATTTTTTACTTTGATTTTCAGTGTGATTTTGAATCCAGCCCTCAATGGGTTGATGATTTTGGTTTCCTTTGACCGTTGTTACATCATTTTGTTCTCAACAAATTATACAATGTACATCAGTAAAGATTTTCAACTTGAATAAATTGACCGCATGCTCATTGCGAGCCGCGATGTCGGCGGTTCGAATCCGACCGCCATTTGTCGCATGTCTTCCCCTCTCTCTCGCTCCCATTCTTCCTGTCCCTCTATACTATACTGTCCAATAAAGCTGAAAAAGGCCGAAAAAATATCATAAAAAGAAAAAAAATTGTTCATCAAGATCTGATGTGTTCCCTTAATTCTTTCGAGTAGTTTATTTAAATCTACACTTTGGTATGAACCCTGGACTGCCGACCGGGTGGTTATTTTGCTGCCATTCTGGTATTTTGTGGAGTTAGGATTGTTAATTCATTCTCACCTCCACGTTGGTCCAATTTCATAACGATTGAAAGACAAACTGCACAATGTTATTTTAAAGCGGCACATGCCGCTGTTCGACATCACCCAGCCTTTACCTTATACAACTCAAACAATTGCAGGCAGTGGTTCGCTGACCGTGGTGCTTATCGTTTATTGAACCCAACACTGGAGCACTTACCTTCATGTACTTCTTAAAGACTGCAAGAATGTCGTCGTTGAAGCTGGGCTGCAGCACAGTTCTCAGAAGGTCCATGGACAGCACAGGGTCAGTGTAGCTGGAACGCAATGCAACAGAGAAACTCAGCACACACAAGTTGTGTCAAAAATATACTTAGCTGCGAGCTATACAGTACAGTGCAAAAGTCTTAGGCACCCTAGACTTTATTATATATGTTCCTTTTTGTTGTGTGTGTGAGTATAAAAGAACACATTTCAGATTTCCAAATAATCATTTTCCAAAAGATTTAATTTTACAGACATTTCTGTATTTAATTTTTAAAAAGTTACATATTACTGTAAGCAACTGACTACTTTTTACATAAAAACTTGAATTTGCCTGTCTGAGATCAGAAGCAAGGAGCCAACCAAAGTCTGCAGAACATGCTTGGAACAAACCTCCCTGCTGATTGTCTTATAGAACTGCAGGACAGCGTTGGCTATCTCAGAGAAGTGATGCAGTTTTAACGCCGAAGGGTGGCCACAAAATATATTGATTTGATTCAGTTTTGAACTATTCTGCCAAATTCCTAAAATGTAATGTAAAATATATAGTACATTTATTGAGGACCTTTCATTTAATTATTTTGAAAAGAATCTTATCTGTACAGAATGTTATACAGGTGCCTAAGACTTTTGCACAGTACTGTATATCATCAACTGCAACAGCAAGACTTTGAAATATCGAGCATCCATAATGTTTATACAGTGCATCCGGAAAGTATTCATTTTTTTCCTCAAAATTCTACACACAACACCCCATAATGACAACATGAAAGAAGTTTTTTATTTATTTTTTTCATTTTTTTATTTTTTTATTAAAGTTTTGCTAATTTATTAAAAATAAAAAACGAATAAATCACATGTACATAAGTATTCACAGCCTTTGCCATGAAGCTCAAAATTGAGCTCAGGTGCATCCTGTTTCCACTGATCAACCTTGAGATGTTTCTACAGCTTAATTGGAGTCCACCTGTGGTAAATTCAGTTGATTTGACATGATTTGGAAAGGCACACACCTGTCTAGATAAGGTCCCACAGTTGACAGTGCATGTCGGAGCACAAACCAAGCATGAAGTCAAAGGAATTGTCTGTAGACCTCCGAGACAGGATTGTCTCGAGGCACAAATCTGGGGAAGGGTACAGAAAGATTTCTGCTGATTTGAAGGTCCCAATGAGCACAGTGGCCTCCAACATCCGTAAATGGAAGAAGTTCAGAACCACCAGGACTCTTCCTAGAGCTGGCCGCCCATCTAAACTGAGCAATCGAGGGAGAAGGGCCTTAGTCAGGGAGGTGACCAAGAACCCGATGGTCACTCTATCAGAGCTCAGGCGTTCCTCTGTGGAGAGAGGAGAACCTTCCAGAAGGACAACCATCTCTGCAGCAATCCACCAATCAGGCCTGTATGGTAGAGTGGCCAGACGGAAGCCACTCCTTAGTAAAAGGCACAGGGCAGCCCGCCTGGAGTTTGCCAAAAGGCACCTGAAGGACTCTCAGACCATGAGAAACAGAATTCTCTGGTCTGATGAGACAAAGATTTAACTCTTTGGTGTGAACGCCGGGCGTCGTATTTGGAGGAAACCAGGCACCGCTCATCACCTGGCCAATACCATCCCTACAGTGAAGCATGGTGGTGGCAGCATCATGTTGTGGGGATGTTTTTCAGCGGCAGGAACTGGGAGACTAGTCAGGATTGAGGGAAAGATTAATGCAGCAATGTACAGAGACATCCTGGATGAAAACCTGCTCTTAACCTCAGACTGGGGCGACGGTTCATCTTTCAGCAGGACAACAACCCTAAGCACACAGCCAAGATATCAAAGGAGTGGCTTCAGGACAACTCTGTGAATGTCCTTGAGTGGCCCAGCCAGAGCCCAGACTTGAATCCGATTGAACATCTCTGGAGAGATCTGAAAATGGCTGTGCACCGACGCTCCCCATCCAACCTGATGGGAGCTTGAGAGGTGCTGCAAAGAGGAATGGGCGAAACTGCCCAAAGATAGGTGTGCCAAGCTTGTGGCATCATATTCAAAAAGACTTGAGGTTGTAATTGCTGCCAAAGGTGCATCAACAAAGTATTGAGCAAAGGCTGTGAATACTTATTTTTAATAAATTTGCAAAAAAACTTCTTTCATGTTGTCATTATGGGGTGTTGTGTGTAGAATTTTGAGGAAAAAAATTAATTTATTCAATTTTGGAATAAGGCTGTAACATAACAAAATGTGGGAAAAGTGAAGCGCTGTGAATACTTTCCGGATGCACTGTAATTAGGTCTATGTGGGATGTACTAGAGAACGATACAGCCACATAAGTTACAACTGATATATACTCAGTGAGCACTTTATTAGGTATTTTACTGAATTTTTTAGACTTATTAATAAGTCTTTGACCAGTCTGGCCCTTCTCCTCAGACCACTCTCATGAACACAATGCGTTTCTGCCAGCAGAACTGCTGTTCACTGGATGTTTTTTGGTTTTCGCACCATTCTCTGCAAACTCTAGAAACTGTTATGCATGAAAATCCCAGGAGATCAGCAGTTTCTAAGATACTCAAACCACTCTGTCTGCCACCAACAATCATTCCAAGATCAAACTCACTTAGATCACATTTTTCCCCATTCTGACATTTGGTCTGAAAAACAGCTAAACCTCTTGGCCATGCCTGTGTGCTTTTATGCATTTAGTTGCTGCCACGTGATTGGCCGATTAAATATTTGCATTAACAAGCTGGTGTACAGGTCTACATAATAAAGTGATCACAGTGTATATACAGAACTTAAAGCTTTAAATGTCCGACTCGAACGAATAGCACGTTTGTTCAAGCACAGGTCGACGATGTGTGCTTGAACAAACGATGTTCAAGCACGATGGTGAATGCAGGTTATAAATATTCCAAGGCTTTTGGGTTTACCTGACGGTCATCTGTGAGCGCCGGCCCCTGCGGTGGACCTGCCGATGTTTAATCATGACGTTCCACGGACTCTGAAATGACATGGATCACAGTCAAATGAATAAGGTAATGGAAAAAATATATACAATATCAAATAATAGAAAATCTAAACTTGCACCACAATCCCAGAAAAAAAAAAGCGGGAGAAAATAAGATTTGTTTTTTAATTGTGAAAGACCAGTATTTTGAGGAAAAGCTACAGGCCTATATAAAACCAACAAAGTGCAAAAGTTCTCCGCTGGTTCAGGTGCAGCCCATCACTCTTGTACAGCTCACCCCTGTCCCAGAAGGAGTCCCAATGCCCCATAAACCTGTACCCTTCTCTCCTACAAAAAGTTTATAGCCACGTGTTAAACCTCCAGATAAAGTTCTGTATCCCTCTGCTTGCACATGGTACAGGTAGAATTCTGGAGAAGATGATTGTGGAGGTTGTAGGGTGGCCTGTAGCATAGCGGTTAAGGTACATGACTGGGACCTGCAAGGTCGGTGGTTCGATCCCCGGACTAATTCCACAAATTTGTCCCGCAGAACCTCAAACCTGCCCGTACCCATGTCATTGGTCCCTACGTGGACCATGACCACTGGATCCCTCCCTGCTGTGACCAGGAGCTGGCCTGTGCGCCCCAGGACAGGAGACCGGGACATCCCCTACTGGGGCACCAGGCAGGCAACACACCGTGCAAGACTATGCTGTCTCCACCTCTAATAATCGAGTCCCCCACTATCATCAACTTCCTTTTGGTAAATGGTAAATGGCTGGAATTTATATAGCACCTTTATCCAAAGCGCTGTACAATTGATGCTTCTCATTCACCCATTCATACATACACTCACACACCGACAGCGAGTGGCTGCCATGCAAGGCTCTGACCAGCTCGTCAGGGGCATTTGGGGGTTAGGTATCTTGCTATCTTGATAAATCAAGGGATGCTGCTCGCGCTGGCTAGTTTTGAAGTCCGATTAGGACATTTGTCAACTGGGTTTTGTAAAATGGGGATTTATAGACCTATAGACATCTTTAGAGACTATAGATGGGTATAAGAAAGCCAAGTTATGGCCAGTAACGGTACTTCTCATTTGCTGAGGTAGTTCTAATATGCTACAACTAGCCTGTCAGTCAACACTTAGTTGCAAACAACCACAAAATGATGACCTTACTTTGACTTCAGGGCAATTTGCTAAAATTACATTTGAGGTTTTTTACGCCCCACTTTAAGAAAGCCAGCTAATTTACTGCCTCGAGCCAGCATCAAACTACACTGTGACTCAGACATAGACCGTATGGGACTCGGAGCACACGGCCAACACAGATGACTAAGATAGCTAGATGTTAGCTAGCGAAGTTACTCAATTTGACCGAATACAATCATCAGCTAAATTAGTCATCACATTCAATGGGAATAGTTTCAGTGCCTCCGCTAGACTCTTAATGCAAGTCCTGGGTCTCTATAAAGTTAGTAAATTAGGCTAACGTTATAGCAAGCAATATGTCAAATCAATTGTTCAAACAATGCTCACCATTGCGACCTGCTGTTCTGCAACATCTTGCTGAAGCCAGTCTCTCCGCCCTTCACTCCTGTGAGCACCCATTAATACGTACCGCTTGCTGTGGTCAGTTCAATTATTGTCAGTTAGCTAACAAGCTAACCGTTATTAACTTTTTCTCAGGAGAACTTGCACAGATGTTTTCCTTCACGTCGATGCCAAAATAGCTAGCCAACGGCTGGCTAGCCAATGCTAACCTTCAAAGAACGTTAGCTCGTAAACTGTCTCCAGAAAATTATTTGCAGGAAGCACAAAGCGGATTTGGAGTATTCGCGTCTCCAACAGTTAACAAGCTCCAAACAATCAAATTCGAATTTGCGGTTGCAGGAGGACCCGTATCTGTACAAAAGCGAAGACAACATAAACAGGATGCCACCCAGGTTATTAATCCCCACTTCGAAAACAATCGGAAATCTCTAACGTTTAGCTATTGCTACTGCTGTTCTCCACTTCCTAAAACGCAAACTAGTGTCCTCCAACCAGCACGCGGCTTTGCTGCTGACACACTGCACGAGCCGCCTCCGCGACTGCATGATGCGTCACTCAGCTTTCTCTGGACTTCGTCATTCTGCAGAAAGTGATTTGCGAGCCCAAGAAAAGTAAATAAATCAATAAACTGACAATGATGTACTAGCTGGCCATAACGTACAGAAGGCAGGAATCTAAACAGAAATACTTCAATAGATAACTTTCCAAATAGATAGAGTTTGCGAACTGCTGATATTATATTATCTATGCTAATATGCAGTCGGAAGTGCAACATGGCTCCATAGCTCAGGGGTTTAGAGCACTGGTCTTGTAAACCAGGGGTCGCGAGTTCAAATCTCGCTGGAGCCTAAGTTTTCTCTTTCCAAGATTTTCAAAGTTCGTTTGGGATTCTGTCAAATATATCTATTAATGCGTTTCAAAGGAGATGACTGTGGTAAATGAATGCATTTTTTAGATCGGAATACCCATTTCCCGTATCTGCATTAAAAATACTCCCAGGTAGGCGTACAGCCGATACTTTGTTTAAATTCTATCAAATATTTTTCAGATACCTAAAATATACCAATAATTGCTCGGTGTGGCGAATCAGATCTTGGATGTCGACCAAGATTTGAAATAATCTGCTCAATCCTGTGGCTCAGTCAGAGGCTGTTTCAATACCAAAATAAATGGTGAGACCAAAAGGTTAAGTGTAAGAACACAAATATGTGATTTGTTACAAATGGGGTAAAGGAAATAAAGAAGGGGGGTTTGCCCGTAATATTTGAGGGTTACGACATTTAAAAAATAACTTTTTATGGGTTGAAAGGAATGGACAGAAATTCCAGCAACGTATTGTGAGAAGCTTGTGCAAGGCTACCCCAAAGGATAGAAATGACAACACAGGAAATGTATGGTAAAATGAAAATGTGAGGAGTTTTTGGAAGTCTTTAGCCTAGGTGTATATTAACATTTGGGCTCAACTGTAATGACATAGGAGTTTGCACAGATGGGGTCGGCTGATGACAGCCAGACAGGTTATGTCCTGGGAGGGAGAAGCTGGAATATTTCCATGCATACAAGTTGAGAACAGCGGTTCTCAATTTGCGATGTCCTCTGTGGTACTCAGATCCCAGACCTCATGGGACACTTTTTGGTACCCTTACCTTTTTTTGCACAATCTCCTCAATTTTCCCAACCCTGTCACTCAATTAGGTCGTATTGCTACCAGAACATGGGTGTTGCCAAACAGGGCAAGTATCCCCATTAAGAATCTTCCCAGAAAAAACACAATCATTCTTTGAGTTGATGAACCAAGCTGCGGTTTGAGTCAAGTAGGCTGTTTTAGTAATTTCTTAAATTATTTATATATATATCCTGTAATCATGGAAATAATGATCATGCTTGCTTCATCATTTACAGTGTCTAAACTTGCACATTTAGCATATATATACTACAATTGTCATTGTATTGTACTGTCCATTCCACCCTCTGGCAACCAAATTCCATAATCATGTGTATGCATGACAATAAAATCACTTTAAAAAATAATAATAAACGAATTAAAATTCAGTTTGCCACACAATATTGGAATTGTATCTACTCCAGCTAAATGTTTACATATGTATTATGTACTATTCAAGATAGTGCCTAACCTGAACACTTTTTACGCTAAATCGTTCTAGAGAAGGGTGTGTGCATAGTAGTTTGTTAAACAATATACTTCAGGGAAAGATTAAGTGTACAGCATGCAGTTGGCATTAGTAAGCATTGTACATTACCGGACAACTATCTCTAATGAATTAACCGTCATCTCCAAAGTAATGGAGTTTGGGAGTGGGGGGGATGGTCAGTCAAATGGTGTGTCACAGGAAGATGGCAGCTTGCTTCCATTTGGAACATATGAATGTTTGAAAACCAGGCAGCATTTATGAGAAAACCAAATGGTTACAATTACTGTACGCTAGTTTTATTACTAATGCAATTAAATATACATGGGTCAGAACATCTCACTTGTAAGTTAATGGTGTTCCAGCACATGTTTAAACCGGCCTGTACCGAATGTGTCACAACACTGATGGCATGTCCTCTGTTAGCAGTAGAACAAATGGGTTGATTAGCACATACAGTATTTTCTCACTATATCTATGCCCATTAAGAAAAAACATTTATGGCAATTACAGACTATCTAAAGGACAATACCTTAAGGAGAAACAGGTCGGGATAAATAAAAGAATATCACACATTTGAAAATCTTTATATATACATATTATCACACATATAAAAATGAAGATGATACAGAGAGTAAAGTTGACTCATTACTACAGATAGCCTATGGACTAATTTATATGACGGTCATTTTGTATAGTTATATTATACTTTCTGTGAGTGAAAATTATCTGATCATGCAAAGTAAATTCCAGACAGGAAAAAATCCATCTTTCACCCAAACAAAACAAGAATTATAAAAATAAACCCCAGGGGTAATTTAGCTGGTTACACCTGTGTATTACTGTTGCATTCATAAACAATTCTACTTTTACATACAAGATAGATTTTTTTATTCTTTAATAACACTTTGGTTTAGTTTAAAACATTTTCTATTCCATAAATTGTATAATTCATAATAAACATTTTTATGAATTATTTCATTAAAAAAACAAAACAAAAAAAAAACCTTTTGTTAAATTAAAACAGAATCAGAATTTCGGAAAACAAAACCACGGAGAAGAGAGACAACATACATTTCATCTTCTAAACAGCTTGATACAACTGTGTAGTAGAGAGAAAAAGAACAAATCATACCAATTTCTGTACAATATCTACAGGTCTTTGCTGGTGACAGACACGCACTGGGATGAGAATACCCATCTGATGCTCACGGCTCCAATGGAGAAAAAGTCAGGGCCTGATTTTTACCCAAGAGCAAGATGACACAACGCCACCACAAGGGTACCAAATTACTAAGAATCAAATTGTCTTATCTTTGTATCTCAGCAGCATTACCAGAATTAGCCTTTCCCAAAGCTTTCGTCTAGCAGTACTTGCAATTTCGCAATATAAACGCTAACTGCTAATATGTACAAATGAGGCCAAGCTAAGAGACTGAATATTGTACAACAGACTATATTATTTTGGGTTAAAAACAAGCACGCACATACAAAACTTAACCTGTACAGATGTGATGTGTAGTCTCCAAATGAGTTGGTGCATTATATCACTAGTCACGATGAGGAAGTCAATTTTCACAAGAGGATCGAGTTGCTTTTAGTACATTTAATATTCTTAATCAATTCTTTATCAATTTTTCCACAGCCTCACTACAAAATACTGAAATGAGCTGCACTATTTTAATATGTTTTGCTTTTCTTAAAAAAAATTTACATTCATAATGCTGCCCAGTGATGCACTATAATCTCATACTAGTGTAAACATGTATATAAATACTATTCTAATTAAATGATTGCAAAAAGCAAAAAACGTATACCCCATTCATTAACTTCATTTTTTGGATGCAGTTAATGCGTGCAGTTCATAGAATGTCACTAAAAAAAAAATTGTCAAAGAAGAAAAAATATTTTTTATTTGTTTTATTACAGTATGCACCTAGTGGCAATGTAGTGGGTTCGGATTCTGTTCAGCATCATGTCTGAGGATTTATGCCCCATGTCTCCAGGGTGACCATAGCACAAGGGCATAAGGAACCTCACAGAATGAGCGGCATGGCAACCCCCTATGGACAGATTAAGGGCAGAGTATCATTGCTGGGAAAGGAAGGTTTATACTTCTTTAAATAAACCATAAATAAATAAAAGTAGGCATAAAAAAGGGATGTTCTGTGTTTTTACACACAGTATTTTGTACATGAGGTCTGCTACAATCAAAAGGTTGTTCAGTGATATTACGAACTACTGTGATATTGCACAGTACGAGAGGTCAGAGGGTTCTTGGGACCATCAGCCGGCCAATCGGAGCACAGAATGCGGGCTCGGGAGAGGCCTGGCAAACCATAGAAGAAGCAGGCTTCTTCTGACAGACGTCTTTCGCTCATAACCGACTACGGCTTCGATTCATTCGCAACCTTCAAACAAAAACAAGATGCTACCTTTCTTACACAAAAAAAAAAAAAAAAAACCCGAACGTAACAAAACTAATTTCTGTATCAAGCAAAGGGAAAGGCATTTATCAAGATTACTTTTGCTGTTGAAAAATCATGGCTGCTGCGGTTAGTCCAATTCATATTGCAAATGTAACGCATGAACGCATCTACCTGCATTATAAAAATAAAAAAAAGACGGGGAAAAAAAAAAAAAAAAAACCCTCCCAGTTCCTAAACACAGGTGAAACACAAGTCGTTTGTCCGAAATTGCGTACAAACCAGACAAGCGTGTAAGCTCACAATGTGAACATGAAAAGCGGGAGAGAACTCACGTACACATAATGCTACATCTCCACAAAGTGAGCGAAGGTGACCGTCTTTTAGCGGGGGAGGGGGGGGGGGGCAGGGCAAAGGAAGTCTGACTAAACGGTTAACAAACATAGCTGCCTGATCGTTCCACCTCCCCTCCTCTTCCAGAGAGACCAGGAGGTAAAAGCCCTGTGGAGCATCCACTTCTCTCTCCCAAATGTGGTTTTTCTTTTTTCTTCTTCTTCCTCCTATTATTTTCCATAATCTGACTGCCAGATAGCACTGCCATATAGCATAGCACTAAAGTTCAAAGGCCAATAAAACGACAACCAGAATTACCAGATTATTCATGACATCATCAACAGCAACAATGGTAAAAAATAATAAAATAATAATAATAGTAACCATAACGACAGCAACGACGACGACAGACTACTCTCACTACTGAACTACGGCGAATACGATTACCGCTACGGCCGACGACGGTAATAAAAACAACAACAACGATAATAATGAACTTGGTTCAACTAATATTAAATAAAAGTCCAGGCAGAGAGAGAGTAAACGGAGGCGAGGCCTTAAAACGAGACGACCCCCCGCACCCCTCCCGCCCCCACAGTGCCGTCCAGACCGCCCCCCCCGCCCCCTCCCCATGATGAGCCCCCTTCTCTCAGACGCCCCCTCCGGCCCTCACCCCGTTTAAACGGCCGCGGCGTTGGGGGCAGTCTTTTCCTTGGGGCTGGTGTTGTCCGGGTTTGCCGGCGTGTCCGTGCCCGTGCCCGCGCCCTCCTGCTCGCCCTTGGGGTCCTTGTCTGCGGCGGCGTTGGTGGTGGTGGTGGTGGTGGGGGTGGGGGTGGGGGTAGGGGTGGGGGTGGGGGTGGAGGAGGGCCCGGGGGAGGCCAGCGAGCGGCCCGAGACGCGGTACGCGGCGTGCAGCTCCTGGAGCCTCTCGGCGGTTGGCTCCCACTTGGCGAAGCCGGCGGCGTTCTGCAGGAAGATCACCGCTGTGCCGTGGACCGCCTTGTAGTACATCTCCTCCCTGCAGAGAGACGGGTGCACTCAGACAGCAGCACAGGAAGCACATACTACAGCACAAGGCCCATACTACAGCCTGATGATGAGAAGTGTGGACTGTGTCTAAAGATCAGAAAAAATTCAGTGTGAACAATGTCAAACTGAAGGGAACGTGGTTAGTATCCGGAGGTGCAATAGGTAAGATTAAATCTGTGTTAAAACATTGTTACGAGACCATTGTAAATCCCTTTCTATCATTGAAAAAGGCTCACTGACATGTTGACTCGCCTTCTGCCTGTGTTAAATTTAAATAGTCCTTAAATTTGGCTTTCAAAATATGCCGTTGACAGACCAGCACTACCTACCAAAACACTGTCTAGCTGTACAATAATTCAAGCTCAATGGTTGAAAAACTGGTTCTAATTGTCACAGCCAATGGCATTTCAACGTCAGCGCGTTCACCTATTGTACCTTTACTTCATCCAGTGATGCCACCTACTCTCCAAAGCACACCCACTGCTGCACTAACCACCTTCACGATGCTGGAACCCACAGCCATACATACACTCAACCCCATCCCTTCACCTCTCCTTCAGTGTATATCCTGTGAGGCTCATCTGGCCTGAGCACTTTCCCTCTAAATGTAAGACTGCTTGTGTTACCCCACTCATGGGTCCTACCAGGTCATCTGAAGGGGGTCTCTCCTCATCCCCTTCTCACAGGAGTCCCACAGGGCTCTGTACTGGGGCCGTTTCAATTTACACTAAATCTCTTCTCATCTCTTCTCATCTATGCTGACTGGTGACTGGCTGCTGGGCGCGCTGACTGGGCTGACTGGGCGTACCTCTTGCAGATGTGCTGGGAGCCGCTGCGGTACTCGTGCTCGAAGGCCGACACGGTGATCTGGTGGCGGCGGAACGGGCTGGCCTCCATGCGCGTGAGCGCCGGGGTCGGGGGGTCGCGCCACTCTGGGACGAAGATGATGAAGGACAGCGGCTCGTTGGAGCGCTCCAGGAGCTCCTGCGTGACGGAGAGGTCAGAGGTCAGAGCGCGAACACAGACTGACCGTAGCACACAACCTTCCTGAACAGAGCCAACGTGCTTCCTCAAAGCAATGACAATAATTTGATCATTTGTTTTCCGCATGAAAAATGCTGACTCGCCCGTAAATACAGCCTAGCGGAAAATATCAGTTTTGTAAATAATGATTTAAAACTGAAATAAACAAGCTTTTCATCAACACTATTCCCCCATGACCATAATTTTTTTGTTTTTAATCTTTTCCTGGCTAGGCTGTAAATTGGGAAATCATTTTAACCATAACTAAAATTAGGCTACTTTGACTCTAAATAAAAAAAGCCTCGTTTTTCTTTTACCCCCCCCCCCCCCAAATAGCTTTTCTGAAAATGAAATCCAGTAATTAAATTCGTAAGGCCTAAGGAGGACTTAAGTCCTCTCATTATCCATTTTCTAGGCAGACTCATTTTCAGCTGCAAACCTTAACACACTGTACTGCCAATATTACTGTCCAAGCAATGAAGGAGAAGTAAGCATTGCGTGAGCCCACAACGCCAGATGCGCAGAAAACACTGACAAAGTACTCGTTCGTAAGTCGGAGGAACACTTTGGCGATGACAGAAAGTTGCCGTCTCGTACGGGGCTCACCTCGAAATGGGTCACCATGGCGTCCATCAGCTCCTCGCAGAAGGGCGGGTTGGCCTCGAAGGACCCGCTGGCAGGACAGAAGCTCAGGAAGGGCCTAGGGACACAGCGGAGCCGTCAGCGCTGGGCGGAACCAGAGAGCCCTGCTACCACTGATAAGGCATTGACCCTGGCCTCATCCCTTCCGACTATCAGAGCACGATATCACAATATATCAAACCAAGGTTGTTGTTTTTTTTTTTTTTAAAGGGTAATAGATGATATTTTTTTAGCTGTAAACGTGTTTGTATGCCTACTATATAGTGACACATTGTAAAGGTCCCATATTCTATACCTTTCTAGCGTTTTATTTTAGGTCCGGATATCCATAAGACGATGTTTATACGGTTTCAAGTATCAAAAACAATCTCTATTGAGTTATTCATGTCCATTATTCAGCGCCTCGCGGGCTTTACCAAGAACAGGCTGTTTTCGTGACTTTAAGGCTGATTGATATCACATAACCTCTGTTCTGATTGGCTGGCTAGCTCCAACGAGCTGAATGTCGAGGGCTGGGATTGGTTCCGGCTACGAGGCGGCAAGCGGGTCGGCACACTCACCCCCGGGACCCGAAGAAGCCGTCGGTGTCAGGGAACGCAGAGCAGAACTGTTTGAAGTAGCTGTTGAGCGGCGAGGCAAAGCACTCGAAGCTGACGCCAAACTGCTTGTGCAGAGCCTCGAAGACGGGCACGGGGAGCGCCCCCTGCAGGCCCGTCCCCTCGTTTACCCCCGAGCCAAACAGCACCTGCAACGCAGCCGGGAGGAGGCTCAGAGGGGCAGCACAGCAAAACCAGGCCTTCTCAAACCGCAGGGACCACACGTTAAAACCAGGCCTTCTCAAACCGCAGGGACCACACGTTAAAACCAGGGTATCCTCAAACCCTGAGGAACAGCATGCTAAAACCAGGGTATCCTCAAACCCCGAGGTACAGCACACTAAAACCAGGGTATCCTCAAACCCTGAGGTACAGCACACTAAAACCAGGGTATCCTCAAACCCTGAAGTACAGCACACTAAAACCAGGGTATCCTCAAACCCTGAGGTACAGCACACTAAAACCAGGGTATCCTCAAACCCTGAGGTACAGCACAGTAAAACCAGGGTATCCTCAAACCCTGAAGTACAGCACACTAAAACCAGGGTATCCTCAAACACTGAAGAACAGCACACTAAAACCAGGGTATCCTCAAACCCTGAAGAACAGCACACTAAAACCAGGGTATCCTCAAACCCTGAAGTACAGCACACTAAAACCAGGGTATCCTCAACCCTGAGGCCACAGAGTAAAGATGAACACTTTTCCATGTTTACCTGGTATCTCTTGATAAGGCACCACACTCGTGACAGGAACTTCTCAAACCTCGAATCGTCGATGCAGCTGTACCGATAGAGAAGCTCCTGGAAACAGGAACAAATACAAGCTTCGTTCAGAATATACACCAATCTATACCTATACAGACATTACTCAACACATGGTTTGCTTTAGACACTTGTGCTATAAAATATTCATATGAAACCTGGCACACTGGTAGAATGTATGGCTGAATGGATACATTTTGGAACAGATTAAGCTCCTGCTTCTGAATTTACGGTATTTAAACTGTAAAACAGAGGTGTCTCTCCCTGTGGGCAGGGCCAACAGGTATTTCGCTTTAAGATTATTTAACAACATTGTGACCACTGAGAAGGTTAACAAAAGCTTTAAATCTTACCTGCAAAAAGTTATAGGAGGCTTTGAGGCGTGAATACATGGGCAGTATTTCAAACGTACAAAGCGAATACCAACCAGCTCTACTTTACTCTACATAGCTACTTCTGGCACATTTCATTAATTTCATTTTTTAAATATTAAATCTTAAAACCACGCATCATTTACAAGGACATCTTGTACTCCTTCAGAGTCAGCATACAAAAAGAAGGAACGTCCCAGAAGCTAAATTAGCCCTGGTGCTGGGTTGTAGAAGGTCCTCACCAGCTTGGTGAAGTAGTTGCGGTTGACCTTGACCATTTCGCCCTTGAAGCGCAGGCAGGCGATGTCGTTCTCGAAGTGCAGCTCCACTCTGGGCTGGGGGGGCGAGGGGATGGCGAGCCGCACCGGGTAGCAGTACACCAGCCTGTCCTGCACCTCCGGGGGATCCACACCGTCTGTGACAATGAGGGGAGAGGCGGTGCTACATTTTAATTTCTGTTTAAAAATGTTCATTTTTACCGTAGATTTCTAAAGAAATTATATGTTAAAAATATCTTTGAAACATCTGACAACTTGAAAACCAACCTGCAAATTTGGCACTGAAACATCTAACAGCGAGGCACAACATGTCCTCCATTCATTACAAAAACAAAATAACGAAACCAACAAATACATCCCAAGTATATACTGCCCACCCCTCCCAGTTCCACAGTACCAAGGTTACGACTCTTTGACCAGGTCCTACCCAATACACAAGCTCCATCACACAATGACATCACAACTAATGCTGCTAATCTGGACTACATTCCCACCTGATCAGTGATCACCAGCAACAGCACATGATGATGTCACAATGGAGGCTAGCATGTGGACCAATCATTCCATGTTATTTGGCAGACACTTTTAAACCAAAGTGACTCACAGTTGATTAGACTAAGCAGGAGTCAATCGCCCCTGGAGTAATGTGGAGTTAAGAGCCTTGCTCAAGGGCCCAACAGCTGTGCGGCGACCGGGTGTGTCAGACTCACCCGTGATGTTGCAGTCCTTCAGCAGGGCCTGGTGCGTCTGCCGGATGCGACGGACGTACTCCGTGGAGATGTGGTAGATCTTGGTGCAGATGCCCTCCACGGAGTCTTTGGCCACCGCCGCCACGTGAGGGCCGCACTGTTTGCGCAGGTGTTCCAGCCGGTCCTGAGAAACGCACGGAAATAACTGGAACAATGACCGCCGAGCAACTTTCACCCAACCACCCAACCAAAACCCAACCGTATACGCAAAGACACGTCTCGTTGCCGCAGACAAAAAAAACCAAAACACACTCCGCAGGTCCACAGCCTTCTAAGTGCCAACCTGTACGCCTGCATGGCACTGAAATCCAGCCAGCGCAGGGTTCAGTACCCCACCACAGGCTGCATCCACACACTGAAGCTGCCCACACAGCTAACACAAAATCTCCTCACAATGATACTGGAATGTTTGGACAACATTGGTTATAACATGGCAGCAGCATTGTGAGAACCCCCGTTGTGTTTGCTGGGTTGGCTCTGACTGGATAGTTAACATGCAGACTGGGGGTTCGGGGCTTGCGTGTACCATGTAGTCCTCTTTGCTCGCGGAGTGGTCTTTCCTCAGCCAGTTCATGGTGTCCTCGACATTCCACTTCACAACCTTTCTGCTCTCCGGCGTAGCGTTTCTGTAGAGAACCCAAGACCTTTACTTACAGTGCACAACACAATCTCGACCTTAAAACCCCTTTTTTTTAAAAAGCCATACCCCTTTGACATAACTGTCTAACTTTCTATGTGAATGGAGAAAAGAAACAGTAAAAGCTGTAGAATGTCATCGGCTGTTTTCCTGAACGACGTGGTGACAAAACCTCACCTTGAGTCGATCATTTTTTTCGCAGCCTCCGCGTATTTGAACAAGAGCTTCCGGGCTTCCTCCTTGTATTTTATGCGGGACAACCTGAAGCCAAAACAAACAATAAATATAAACCAACTGCAAATGCACAGCCATCTAATAAACTACCATTTTTATAATAGAGCTTGACAATTTTAAACCAACTGCAAATGCACAGCCATCTAATAAACTACCATTTTTATAATACAGCTTGACAATTTTTGTCTTTTTTTTAGAGGGAGTGATTTTTGGTGTACTCAAAGACATACTTTAACTCTTTAATACATACTAGAAATAAAAGCTACTAGAAATAACAAGAATGTAATTGCATAACTTTCCTCTAGGGTCCTGAACGCACTTGTCCCTGGGTTTGATTTGCACTTCATTGTACGTGTTATAAAAACAAAATTGTTCAAAGTTTAACACTATGACCCCCCAGAACTGAGCAAATAATGGCACCTTACGATCATCCCTGTTTCTAGAATGTTCTTGATGTAACCGTCCCGTCCTATATTGGCCACAGGCACCAGAAAATGTATTGTATATTTAAACCAGAAACAATGAATTCTATTTTTTTATTTTTTTACTTTACGGACTGATTTAATATGGGTGGGAGCTATGGGTAAAACAGTGAGCTTCGGACCTGATGGGGATATCGTCATACGGGTGAGAGCTACAGTTAAACAGAGAGTCTGACCTGATGGGGATATCGTCATACGGGTGAGAGCTACAGTTAAACAGAGAGTCTGACCTGATGGGGATATCGTCATACGGCTGAGAGCTACAGTTAAAAAGAGAGTCTGACCTGATGGGGATATCGTCATACGGCTGAGAGCTACAGTTAAACAGAGAGTCTGACCTGATGGGGATATCGTCATACAGGTGAGAGCTACAGTTAAACAGAGAGTCTGACCTGATGGGGATATCGTCATACGGCTGAGAGCTACAGTTAAACAGAGAGTCTGACCTGATGGGGATATCGTCATACGGCTGAGAGCTACAGTTAAAAAGAGAGTCTGACCTGATGGGGATATCGTCATACGGGTGAGAGCTACAGTTAAACAGAGAGTCTGACCTGATGGGGATATCGTTCATGACCTCTCGGAACATGGAGGGAGAAATGACGGGGTCGCATTCGCTGGGAAGGAAGGGGTCGTTCCCCTTGTCCAGAACCTTCCGTTCCAGGAGCCAGCGGTTGAAGGACTCGCGAGGAGGATCGATCCCTGGAAACGGGCAGGACAAAAGGCAGAGTTTCACCCCCGCTCAGCTGATCCCTCCCTCCACACACATCCCTCTCACACCTCGCATTGCAGTCACTCAACAGAAGATGGGCTGGAAGTCTATGATAGGAAACACTTCCCAGCAGTGATAGGCGGAGACAGGACTCCGCCAAAAGGGAATTCCAACAGCTGAACAACAGCCCTGCGCCATGCTGGCGTCACAAGCACAAGAATAGAAGCTTTCAAAATGGAGGCCATTTACACTCGTCACCTTAGTCACCAAAAAGACACCAATGTTGCTTTCTACCCAGTGCTGAAAATGTATCAAGCCTTCAAAGTTTTATAAATGTGCTCATTGCTCAGCTCTTAACCTTTTATGTGTTCACATTTCATGCTAAGCCACGGTTATTTCATTTTTACGATAATCTTAACATCACCATCAACTACATGAAATACAAAATTTGCGTCAGATATAATACCCATACCGTAAGCCAGCATCGCTGCATTGTGGCCTCCTGATGACATTATTTCACATGCATTTTATTTTCCAGGGACAAAACATAGTTCAATCAAAGGCTGGATACAAATGCCAGATGATTTGTCGTCAAGTTGTGACGACACAAGAAGCCACAATTCTCTCAGTTACACTTTGCGGCATGAAGCAGACAAATCCCTTTTCTTTTAAGTGTCTACACCATAGCCCTGCATAATTCACCATGAACGCACACATCGCGAGTGTGTCCTACATTACGGGTCCCCTGTGTTCAGCATGTCCCGTCTATACCAGCTGTGAAAGCCGGCTAAACCCTCACCGAGAACACACTTCAAGTTCAATACATATGTAGTACAGAGAAAATCCATCAGTCTTCGGTGTGAAAAGTGACGCGCACCAACGAGTTGGCCATCCCGTTCACCATGTTTTTTTTGTTTATTTAAACGCAGTCAAACTTTGGCTAGTGCCCACAGGCCTGGACATATGAAAAATTCCTGCCTTCTTTGGCCAGAGTATTTGCCTACTCCAGTAGCTTGCATTACTCACTCACATTAGTGAAAGAGGCAATTAAGGATGAGTACTGCTCGAGGAACAGCATGGTTGGACCATTCTGAAATTAACTACTCCTGAGAATGAATGCCATCGGCTCCATTTCAAAGACAAGCTGAAATCAAAAGTAACTTTTTGCTCAATTTAGTAAATTATTAATAACCATATGAACACGTACATTGCAAAGAAATAAATAAAATTGTAATTTGTGTATTTTCACACCAAATATTTTCCCCATCGACTACCTGGAAAACGAGAGCAGTGAACACTTTGTTAGGCATTTATTAGACTTCTTTTTTAGACTCATTGGGAGTCTAAAAAAGTCTTCTGCTGCTGTAGCCTATCCACTTTTGGTTTGATGCGTCTTGTGATGCTCTTCTGCATGCCACTGTTGTAATGAGTGTTGCATTACTGTCACCTTCCTGTCAGCTTTGACCAGTCTGGCCCTTCTCCTCAGACCTCTCTCATTAACAACGTGTTTTTGGCCACAGAACTGCTGCTCACTGGATGTTTTTCGCACCATCCTAAGCAGGGAAGAACTCTAGAGAATGTTGTGCATGAAAATCCCAGGTGATCAGCAGTTTCTGAGATACTCAACCCACCCTGTCTGGCACCAACAATCATTCCACAGTCAAAGTAAATTAGATCACATATTTTCCCTATTCTATTCTATATCTGGTCTGACCAAAAGCTGAACTCCTTGCTGCTTTGCTTTGATGCATTTAGTTTCAGCCACGTGATTAGCTGATAAAATATTTGCATTAAACTGGTGTACAGGTTTAGGTAATAAAGTGGTCACTGAGTGTATGTCAATCAAAATGTCCATTCCTCTCCAATCGATATCCTTTTCACACAGCAGCATGCATCCTCATTTGATGTTGTCAAACCGACTCCCTGCCCTTCAAAAATTCCCCCGAAATATATTTTTCGATCGTGTATACGCCCTATCGAGGAAGCTAGTGCTGCTCTAGCTTCTGTCTCAGCCGGTCTGCAAGCGGGCATGAACATTTTGACAAATCCCTCTAAAAAACTGACAACCTCGACCACATGCATCAGAATTGTGTTAAAAGCAGTCCAGCGTGTTTTTAAGAGAATTTGGGCTTTTGCAGAGTACATGAACCCCGCATCCTTTGTACAGTACGGTGTGATGAGGATTCAGTATCAGGCCACGGGGTGCGTGGGCAGGGCCTCAGCAGGGCGCCCCGTCGCGCACGGTGGGCGTAGCGCGTACCCTCTCGCTGGTAGCACAGCTCCTGGTAGTGCTGGCGAAGCTTGCCGGTGAGTAGGGCCCGCTGCAGCTCGATCTCGGGGTGGGGCGGGAGGTGGTCGGCCGGGGCCCTCTCCCGGATCACCGCGTTGGTGGGCACATCCAGGTCCCAGTACACCCTGGAACAACAACCACATAACGGTACCTCAGTGCCTGTTCCACAGTTCAAACTACCACACTGAGGAGGTGAGGAAAATTGCAAATTAACACAATTATCAGCAGCACTTACAAAGCAGGACAATTCAGAGACTTAAACTGGTGGTAACTCGCCCTGTTCCAGGAGATTCTGTGCTGTAGGTTTCACTCCAACCTTAAGAAAGCACGCCTCATCCAACCACAAGAGATCTTGCTCAGCTACTAATTACTACAAATTACATTACATTACATTACATTACAAAGCATTTAGCAGACGCTCTTATCCAGAACGATATACAACGTAGTCAGGAGTGCCATATTAGTAAATGAACGCCTACAGGATAGTAGATATCCAGGAATTGTCAGTTACCTTTGACCAAAAAATCTACAGACATGAATGGATAATGAATTAATAGAGTGGTACGATGGTAAAAAGAGAGAAATATTATTATTAGAAATATTTCTTCTATAATATTACTTCTATAAATCTTCCTAAGTCATGGTAGACAAGGAGGGCGGTGTAGTTTCTTGATTCTTCTGCAAATATCAGCTACAACGACAACCATTTAAGGATATTGCATTTTTACTACATTTCACAACAAGCTCACAAGTAACAGCTGAAGAAAGTTAATGTGCCCCTAATGTTAAACTACAAGCTGAACAATGACAGTTTACACAGCAAATTAGCTACCTGAGCCAGCACTCACTGACCCTCCTGGAACATACTTCTCCAGGCCTGTCCTATGAGAATAATCTTTCCACAGCCGGTGCAGGCGATTCTACCGACCTAAAACTCACTTAGTATAACTTCCAACACACAATAAATGGACTGCATGTATATAGAGCTTTTATCCAATGGGCTTTACAATGAATGCCTCTAATTCACCCACTCACACCAACAGATAAACGTCTTGCTTCGACACACTGACACACCCAACTCTCCAACTGCCAGAAGACCGCTCTTACCACTTGAGCTAATGTCGCAGTTAAAGGTACAATAGGTAAGATTTTTGTGTTAAAACAAGACCATTGGAAATCCCTTCCTATCATTGAAAAGGTCTCACCGACATGCTGACTCATTCTCTGCCTGTGTTTAGAGTCCTTAAATTTGGGTCTCAAAACATACAATTGACAGCCCGACACTGACAATAATTCAAGCTCATTGGTTGAAAATCGGTTCTAAATCGCCATAGCCAATGGCATTTCAACATCAGCGCGTTCACATAGAAGGAGAAGGGATAAACAGTGGTTTGAAGGTGTTTGTGTTTGACCGTTTGAAGTGTGAGGTTACGGAGCGTGCCTTTAAGCAGCACAGAGCCGGTGGTGAGCAGGACCCGGGTGCTGCTGTGGGGACAGGCGGTACTCACGCGGTCGGGCGGTACGGAGCCGGAGCCGGGGCCGGGGCAGAAGCCTGGGCCTGAGGCTGCTTGTCCTCTGCGCTGGAGCTCCACGGCTTGGCCCCGGGCGTGCTGGGGGAGATGGGGATGGTGGGGGTGGTCGGGGTCACGGGCGTCATCTCCACCTGCCCGAGTCACAACGCGGGTTAACGGAGAAGGAGAAGCAGAAGCCGAAGGAGGAAGACGCTTCAGGACCGGGAAACGCTAGCCTCAGCAGAATAGTCCGACCGGCTCAGCTTAAAGGGATAGTTCACTTGGCGTGACACAAGTTATTGTTTTCCATTTCTTTGTATATTAAGCAAATATTTGCACGTCGGCTCTCCCTGCCGACTGTTCACTGTTCACTTGTAATTCACCTCCTTCCTCTTTTCCTTGCTCCTTTTCTTGCTCCACCCATCAGGGGTGGCAAAAACAGGAAGTGAGAAAAGGGTTCTAGCTCTAAGGACAATTTCTTGGGTTGGAACTTCCTTAAAGATCCTTTCGGGTAAGGCAAAGAACAAGGATAGTAGGTGAAAGTTCAGCGGGCAGGGATGACAGCATTTTAGCTACTCCCACTGGTTGATTGGGTGCCCACAAGTTTTGACAGGGAAGCTTCATGCAAGATGTCTTCCTCAAATTCACAGGAGCCAGACTTGCAAACTACATTTTGCTGAGAAGTGGAGTCAGTGCTCTTCCAATCAACAGGGGTGATAGCGACAATTAACACTGATTTATTTATTATTATTTTAAAATAGCAATGTCATGAATTTATTTTCTTTTTTAAACACTGATTTCTACCTTTCTTCTTTTACACTTTGAATGCTAAAAGTACAGTTAAGAGTCATAGACACAGTGTCATGGACAGCCCACCTTACCTCACTGAATGTCAAAAGTACAGTTGGGAGTCATAGACACAGTGTCACACAGCTCACCTTACCTCACTGAATGTTAAAAGTACAGTTGGGAGTCACAGACAGTGTCATGGACAGCTCACCTTACCTCACTGAATGTTAAAAGTACAGTTGGGAGTCATAGACACAGTGTCACACAGCTCACCTTACCTCACTGAATGTTAAAAGTACAGTTGGGAGTCATAGACACAGTGTCATGGACAGCTCACCTTACCTCACTGAATGTTAAAAGTACAGTTGGGAGTCATAGACACAGTGTCATGGACAGCTCACCTTACCTCACTGAATGTTAAAAGTACAGTTGGGAGTCACAGACAGTGTCATGGACAGCTCACCTTACCTCACTGAATGTTAAAAGTACAGTTGGGAGTCATAGACACAGTGTCATGGACAGCTCACCTTAGGTCTCTTGAAGCTGTTGGGGGTCCCCTGCGGGGTCTCCTCCGACAGGCGTCTCTTGCGCTGCCCGTTCCCCAGGTTGGGGTCCCCTGCCGCCTCGCCTGAGGCCGGAGCTGCATTTAAGCCCAGGGGGTCGGACTGCACAGACCGGAAACCACAGCAGACGACAGTAAACGACAGATTAGGGGTCATTCAATGCACAAAACTGGCAAGAATAATCCTAAAGATTTTAAGCACCGAATCATAACAGCCACTGCTGTCAGTCTACGATCTGCTCAGGGTCCTTGCAGATCTCTGTTGCTTAGTGACGCATCGGGACGTGTCGCATTTACGTCACTAGGCAACAAAGATCTGCAAGGACCCTGAGGAGATTGTCGACCGACACTAAATTAGTGCGGCGGCGCACCAATTGCGCCTTGTTGCACTCACGATGACATCATGCTGTCCCAACACTGGCATCTCCCAGAGCGACTGGTTGGTGAAGCGATTGAAGTAGTACGGCCTGTTCTCCCGCTTGCTCCAGCATTTGGACCAACCCGCTTGGATCAGCTCATCTGTGAGCAAAATTAAGAATAAGAAAGATAAATAAAAAACACATTACATTAATTTAGCAGATACTCGCATCCAGAGCAATTTTCAACGCAAGAGACATCGTTCCACACCAATGTCATCAGCTAGAAGTCCTTATTTGTGAAGACATACAAATTAATGTTCATCACATTAATTTCTATAGTACCACACTTACCGGTGCACGCAAAGATAGGAAATACGTAGCGAGTACTTGCCACCAAATGGCAACTGCACAAACCCACTCATGAAAGATTTGAAAAAACCCATGCAACAGATTCAGATCTGAACTTATATCCCTGCGCTGGATATCCACCACCCTGTCAGTCAAGAGGTCATTCCATGGGGTAAGCAATGCTGTGCAGTTCTGTTCCTCAAATCTGAGTGTGAACCCGTAGTTTGATCAATTACACTGTGTAATCCAGAACTGGTTATAAACACCAGTTCTGGATTACAAAAACTGGTAAATTTGACCTGTGGCTACTAAATTTGTCTACTCAACCAGTGTTGGTAACCACCCATCACTTGGAGGTCCTGTTCTATTCTAATAACTAGTTGTCTGGTATAACAGAGAAATTTGGCTGGTGAATTTTGGGATGCACCAGCCACTGCGACCAGTGGAGACAGTTCCTGTCCCGGCCAGAACATTCAGCCTGAACTTCCAGGACATGGTCACCCAGATTCACGAAAGCTGAATAACCAATCCATTTATCAGGAGGTTCAGAGAGATCAAAAAAAGAAAAACATCTGTGGTACCCCAGTGCCAGCACTAGGTTACCATGCCAGGGCCTAGCCCTTCTACCCCATAGGTGAGGAGGCTGACCTGGCAGCTCTTGGATGGGTTTGCTGGTTGAGGGCAGGAGGGGCTGCTCCTGTGAGGAGGAGGGTCCGGAGGGTGACATCACTAGTGCCGGCTCTCCCTTCACTGTTGTGTGGTTTTCACTGGTCATCTCGCCTCATCTGTCCTGGGGAGGAAGAACAGCAGTTGCACCATTTAAAACCGGGGGTTCCCACATTACCCGATTCCATGACACGCTTAATGAGTGAATACATCTTCTGTGACGTACCCCTAATTCATGTGTAGGCTGCTAGAAATAGTTTGAAATAGTTAATCTGCATGTGTGTGCAAATAAAACTTCACGGGGATACTTCACAGAAGTGTGTCTAAGTTAGAATACAGACATTTGAGTTGGGTTATGTCGAGAAATATTGCGTAGGCTGTATGTATTTATAATACACCCCGCCCCCCACTCACACACACGTACTTCAATCAACAGAGAATTTTGAATACTGCCTGAATGGAAATGCGCGTTTAATTACATGTTTAGGACAGTATCATTCAGTATGATTTATCTCCACTGAACCAATGCCTGCCAGGATGTCATACTCCAACCAATGTTGCACTTCAGCTAATTAACTAATGTGTCACGCAGGCGGGAGACCTGGCAACGAAAGAAAAACTTCCCGAAGTTAGAATGATTCGTTCAAGTCTCCATGAATAAACCTGGATAGACTGAAGACATTGTTGGCTAGCTGGTTGAAAATAAGCCCTAGCTAGCTTTATTAATTACACAGCTAACTAATCTTATAACGTTACCTCGCTATCAAGAATTCTGGAACGGCTTTGTTAGCTTGAATTGCAATACCAGTTATAGTTTCCTTTTACAAACTTTTCTAATACACCATTACAAAAATACAGCTATTAAGCTATATACCTGTCTGTTTACATTACATTCGTTTTAGATATGGTTGCCGATATCATTTCGTTTTCTCTGCATTGCAGAATTGCGCGATTTAAGCAGCAATCGTTAGCCAACGTAGCTCTAAACGTCAAATGTTTGGTGTAACTGTGGTTCATTAATTTCGCCGTTTAGTATGCACACGTAGTTTATATGGGAAGTCACGTTGTGTGTGCATTTAAAATAGACTAATTTTAAGATGCATGCGTCCAGTTAAAATTATTTTTGAACATCGCAAAGGAATGCTTTCTGTCCTGGTCGTTGTGGCTACCAACATAAGTGAACGATAGAAGGACACGCATGCGCCTGCTACACCGCCCACCCCAGAGATCGAGCCGCCCGAAAACAAACACGAAGGAGGAGGGGAAAGCGCCGGGCGGCTGCGCTAGCTAGGCTACATAACAAAAGCAACAGCAGCACCGCCGAACCCTGACGGGGGAGCCGTGGAAAAAGATACAAAATACGGTAGGACACAGGCCAAATCCTGCATATCTAGGCACATAAAGAAGGACAATCGACGCGGCCAACCATACGTGTGTTCAAAACGGGGAATCATAGCCAACGAGATTACGGCTGAGCCCCTTGTCTTTCGACAACTCGTACAGTTTTAGGCGCGCACTTTGGTTGGGTTAAGATGTAAACAAAATGGCGCGCTCGCTCCAGCTAGAGTCGCTGCGTCCCCTGCACAACATATTGTTTGTTTATTATGTGCATTGCACAGACGTGCAGAAATTGAGTGGATATTCTAACGCCCTGGTTATTCCGCCACGCGTCCTTGCCTTTGTTGACTCGGTTTTATGGGTTGTTCCCTTACCTTGGAGAGGTTTGCTAGGAATCCGGTACAGGCTTTACTCTATTCAGTCCAGATCCGCCTCCGCCTCTCCCTCCCCACCGTCTCCGCCATCTTGTATCGGGGACTCGGGCCTAGGTAATGCGCATGCGTTGGTTTATTTGTCGTACTGGACACCAGCTGTCAATGAAAAGTAGCCATATTTAGTGTGGCATTAGGCTTTTCAAATAGCGACATTGGATAGCTCGTTAAGACGGTTGCATAGCGTGCATATGTAGTACCTAAACATTGTATGTTTTTGTTATTTTAACAGATTACGTACGTAAACTGCCTTTGTATTGAAACGTTTTTGAAGTAAGTAGGTAGCTAGCAAGCTGTGATTTAAATTCAGAACAAACTATAGCTAACAGTATCATTTGCTGATCTGGTCAGACCAAATTAAAATATATGGAGGTATTCCGTCATATGGTGGTTATCTGAACTGTCCGTTCGCGAGTTAAATCTTCAGGTCATCGCTGCTGGCCGTCTATCACATCACGTGACAACTAATTACGTGAAAGTAATAGTGCCGTCGTTGGCACAGATGTTCGTTATACAGAGACTCCTAACAATGGAACATCTGCGTTGTCTGGGGTCTGGACTCTTTTGTTAGCTCAGGATCTCAAAGTGTGAAGTAAGATAGTAGATGTGTTTCTATATTGTGTGTTTATTATGATGCCATTTCTGTATTACAGGTGACTTGTGCAGTGTTGAACCGCCTTTTAAAGGGCTAGGGACAATTTGGACTCAACAAAAAAAAATCTTATTTCAGTTTTAGTGTTTGTCTTCAATTGGCCTGGGTATTGTTTTTATGGGATCTATTTTGTGGCACAATTCACACAATAACAGCAACAAAAAACATCAAATGGTCACAACTCAGTACATGAACTAACATACAAATACATTAATCAACATAGTAGTGAAAATTAAAGAAAACACCAGACCAAATCAAATCGACACATAGACAAACAAGCAACCACATCAAAATCCAAGAAGTCAACCTATGAAGTAACAAACAATCGAGTGAAAACCCAGCATTAATTTTATGGCCACATCAACTTTAAATGAATTAATTGTTAATTACTCATGGTAGAAACAATACCTTGTTAATCACTGGTAGAAACACTCGCCATCAGCTGGTCAGTACATGGTGAGAATGTTTTTACTGGCTTTACTGAGTAACTGACTTTACTGAGAGCTTTTAACATTAAATTATGTATCTATTCAATTGATTTTGGATCTGTACCAATAAAAAAATGATTTACAGTAATGAGATTAATAAAAATGTGTGAAGGTGAGGCGCGCATGCTTTGTGTTTGCATTTAATTTAGTTTAATATGCTTCATATCCATGCATCAGAAATTGTGTATTTAATTGTGTGTGTTATTTTTTCTGTTTTTCATAATAAAAGTACATACAGAAGTAACAATTAAGGGTCTGTTTCATTGGGTGCTCATGATAGTGATGTGTTAGTTGCTGCTACTCTCTTCTGGCAATGAAACAACATCACTTTTCTGGAATTCATTAAATTAAATAATTTTCCACTGGTGTAGATTATTGGTTAAAAAATATAAACGGCCTTTGCAAGCATCTAAAGCAAGGATACTTTAACTTGCACTTGCCAGTCAAGGGCTCTACCTGTACCCTTTTCACTAAATTCACTAAATCAACGCTCTATCATCTTGACATTGACACTTGTGTGTATGTGTGTGTGGTGTGTCAGGGTTCCCATGCATGAAAACCCTGGAATTATTTCATGCAGTTTTCCAGTCATGGAAAAGTTGTGGCAAATGAGAACATTTATTGCAATGTGCAATGCTAACGATTTTAAAGGTTAAACCATAATCAAAAAGAAAAGATAGTTGTGGGCAGATACAAGCAATGAGATGGGTATGAAAAGATATTAAGGAAAGAAAAATATATATTCCTTGGAACACAGTCAATGTGGCAACAATATCCAAAACTCGCTGCAGGTTTGGCCTCTGGCGGAGTGACCAGAAGGAAGCCCCGAATCAAAAGGCCAACACTGAGTCTTGTTTCAGGTATTTAAAAAAAAAACCCCACTGGAGATTGTAAAGCAACATGGTGAGGTGTGTTTTGGTCTGATGAAACCACAGTGCAGCACGTGATCCAGAGAGCCGCACACCCACTCTGAAGCTTGGTGGCGGCAGCATCCTGTCATGGGCATGTTTCTCATCCGCCAGCTACTGGGGCACTCGTCAGGATAAAGGGGAACCACACATCATTTTTGGTGTTTTTGAGCTCTTCATATCATCCTGGAGCTGTTTTAGACACTAAAACCTTATACAGAAAACACTTATTACATGTCATTTAGTTGACACTTTTATCCAAAGCGACTTATATTTGATTAGACTAAGCGGGAGGCAATCCCCTCCTGGAGCAATTAAGGGCCAACAGCTGTGCAGATCTTATCATGGCTACACCGGCGATAGAACCACTAGAAACTGCTAGAAAGATGAAACTGGGAAGGACCTTTTAGCATGACAATGACCCAAAGCACACAGCCAAAATGATAATGTCAAATATAAACTAATGTATGGATAATTTTGGAGAGTCCCAGGATTACATGATAACTATGTGGACTTGCACTTGCAAAAATGTTTTTTTTGTTTTGTTTTGTTTTGTTTTTCTTGCAGGTCTTGTTCAGAGCATGAATCTGCAGTACTAACTCTCTGGACAGTTTCATTTCATGTGAATTTCAGCAATGTGCTTATGCTTTTTTGTATTTCATTTTTAATGTGTTGTGTAGAAGATGTTCTGTGAATCAATACAATCACAGATCTTTGGAGAACAGCATCATCAGGTAAATCAGATTTTGGTTTCACCATTTAAAATAGGCTGGCTGAAAAGATTGGTATGACTTACATTGCAGTGCCAGATGACATCTATAGGGGGTGCTGTAGTTCATGTGTTACCTTGCAATCTCTTGCAGCCTGATCTGCCTGTCTCCACGCAAGTGAAATGAATTCCAGCAGGTTTTGAGTGAGAGAGAGGAGAATGACGTGGTTTGTCGTTCTGAATCATTCAGGGAGGTGACCACTGGTCTGCTCCGCACTCCTGCTTTCTTCTGCTGACCAGCACTGAGGCTCCTGCTCCGGTGAAGTACAGCACTGGGAGTGGTTCAATCCCACAATGCCTCTTTTCATAATAAGCGTTGGTTCTTCGGGGAAAGTTACACAATGTCTTTAACCTAAACTGGGAGGTAATTATAAAATAACCCATCAAATTTAGATGGGACATTTTTTGGTGGATGTTTTGTCTCAATTTGTACTAATGTACAATATTGCACACAGCATAAAACAAAGATTAAAAAGTTAATTAAAACAATAATTTCAGTACTTCATACAGACTGTGTGCGTGCTCTGTTTTGTGCACTTGCCAGGCTAAAAGGCCGTATCAATACTTATTTAAATCCTGTTTAGTAGATTGTAAGGTTCCATGCATTATATTGGACAATCATGACCACTGAATTAAAATGTCAAGGGTAATGTTTAAGGGTAAAAACAAAAGCCATTTATATTCTCTCTGTGTGTTACTCACCACTAACCTAGGGAAGAAAGTAATCCTGTTGCCCAACAGCATTCCAAAGCATTGTGTATGTGCACTTCATGACTGCTCTAATCTACACAGACATGTGGCCACATGTTATTCATGACCTTTTATGTAAATCATTGCAATCAAACATTCATTCGTTCATATAAAACTACATACCTATAATATTTCAGCTCGATATACAATGGATAAATATTGTGTGACATTCAAATGGACCAACAGAAACATAAACAGGTTTTACTAGTAAGTAAGGCAGTACAGATAACATGTGGTTTTGCAGCATAATAGCAGTATGAAATGAATAACGCCTATAACAGGCAAAATTCACCTTTAACCTTAACAGACTAAGTGTAAGATCTTCCCAACATATGTGTTGCTGTTCAGTAATAATAATTTTAAAAAGTGCATGTCGATTTTTTAAAATAGTTACCATCATTGTTTTGTGAGAAAGTAAGAGTCAGGAGAAGTAGTTGGCCTTGTCTACAGTAATGTACAGCTCTGTGCTTGGGCTTTGTACATTTGTGATATGCTTGGAAAGTCCTGTTGAAAGATTCCCATGGGTTTCTCCTTAAAATAATGTTGTTTCAGATTATTCAATCTCCAAACAAAGCAGGTGAAGAGGACCACACACAGAGATTATGGTCAGTTTGGTGGCAGACATTCCAGTTAAAAATAAATAAAGTTTTAGAGAAGGGATTTTCGCTGACTTCATTGTTTTCATGCCGCCAGATACACGGTAGCAACCTCAGTCAGTCAAAACTTGGAAGTTACACATCTGCCGCGGCTCCTCTCTATGGGTAAGTGGATGAAACAACCACTGTTCACTGGCTGGAATAAATAGGCCGCCTCCCAGTAAAATAACAGGCTGCGCTATTGAAGCATAGCATGAGCAACCGGAGCTTACTACACTTAACTGCCTCGTAACCTCAGCTGTGATTGGCTGCGTGTCTCAGGAGATCAGGAGATGTGACATACTTGTGTGACACACTTTTTGGGTGACTGCTGCCCACACGCTTCCAGATGGTAGGGGGTTACATTTATGGTCAAGACTGTGGCTTATGTTTATCAGGTCTAACATGTCCGCATAGTTCACCTTAAATCCAGAAAGCAAAAATGGCTGATTTTGTCACAAAAGGGATTTGTTCCAGATTGCACACATTGCTGCGTTAATAAATATTTTGTTGCAAATAAATATTTCATTTTCTCTGCAATGACATTTTTGTGAAGTAGGTCTGAAAATATGAAAATATTGATGTGGCAAATTTCCAGATTTAAACAAAAAACTGGGAACTCGGGAAGTTAATACTACACCACAATAGTGTTTATCCTGAGCGCTACATATTGTTTTTCTGGGTTATTCTGGAATATTGTTGTGTAATAATAACAGGAATTAGTTGTAAACAAGCTGTTCACGACATATATAAACATATATAAAGTGGGTCACTAAAGTTATGAAAGAGAAACATATGAAAGCTAGGACAACCAATATAAAAGGTATACATGGTGTATGCATGTACTGTTTATACAAATCAATTCCATTCTCCTCATTAAGGTCCCCCACCAAACTCCCAGCGTATGACATTATTATTGCCTTTATGAAATATCTAACATATAACGTGTCCTTAATTTACGGATTTTAGTACGTTTGTCGGCTTTCGTTCTCTTTTAAAGTAATGAGTTCGTCGATTTGATCTTTTTCGCTCAAGATCCAGAGGCTAGGAATTAGACGGGGTTTTTTTCAGAGTTTGACAGGACTGTGATCCCCATTAATCAGATGTGAGGAGAAGCATATAATGGGCTTGAGTAGGCCTGCTGTGGGTTTAACGGGTTCTCCTTCATACGAAAGCCCCTCCCTCCCTTCGGAGAAACCGTTCTAAGGTGGTAATTAACCGTCCTCCAGCATCAAAGTTCCTTTGATGCTGGAGGACGGCCCCGCCAGCAAAATTAAGCGGCAAGTAACATTCCGTTGGCAGAGGATACTTAGGAACCGCCTATGTCAAGGGTAGGAAGACATCTAATGGAAATGAATAACCAAAGCAACATGCTCATATGCGATTTGGAATTAGTATAAAACTTTCTTCTATCTTCGGAACATCTCTTTTTGGGTGCATGCTAGCGTAATGTCGATGAAACTTGAAAATCAAGACGTGAGGGTAAACCATGCCATATATGTTCCAAGAAAACTTCGAGCAAGGTCTTTAAAAAACTACATCTTAAAATGAATGTATAATTTTTCCATGCGTGACACTGAGGAGTCTGATTTAGCGGTGAATCCATTGCACATTAAAAAATAACAAACACAGCCCGCTGTACCATCAGACCGCACTGCAAACATATCATCAAGTTGAGGTTGCCTTTCCGAGAAAATTTTCAAATGGTATTTATTTGAAAATGAGAGAGAGAGCCACTTGAACACAAATCACAGAGAAGCTCTTCTAACAGTTCAGTCAAGATATGCTATTGCCACCATTTTCATATTTTTAAAGAAAATTCCTGAAAAGAACTGTGAGAAGCTGCCAGGTCACAAATTTTGTCCGGGCAGTAGCCTCTAGGCATAAAACAACACATATTCAGTTAGCGTCCTGTTCTGTGGTGGGAGAAAGACTTTGCAGTATTTAAGTCCGTCCTTCTGATTATCCGTTTTATCATGCGATACTGTGAGAGTTCTCATACGCTGGAATTGTGAAAAAAAAAAACTGCCTGCTAAGTCTGTTTGTAAAATAGATTACTGTCATTATAATGACCACATGGTCGTACGACTCATGCCGAAGGCCCGCCCCTTTCTCCTACAACCTGCCACTATAAATACCACCCTCACTTTGGAAACAGAGAGAGAGTGGGAGATAGAGAGAGTTAGTACCAACGATTGAAAAGTGTACATTTACTGTAACTGTCCATTCCTGAATTAAATACTTGGAATTCATGAGAAACTCTCCCAAAAAAAAAAAAAGTGAAATCCATCCCCACTGAGGAATTGTCTACTGACAGCACACAGTAAGTATTTCAGTTTATTGTGTAACTGTGTTGGGAAATGGGAAAACAGGCATAACTTGTGGAAATCCTGCCCAAAGTTGACGCAGACAGCTCAGAACGGGGCTTGGGGTTGATGGGACCTGTTGAGACAGTGGTGTTGTCGTGCCTCTCCCACAATGACTCAAGCAGAGGTGAGTGCCCAGGCTATGTAGGAACACTTGACTACTGTTGAAAGAAAGGTGTTTTTAAAAGAGCTGTGCGATAGGCTTCGACTGTTGATGGCAAACAGAAGACCAAGAGGTTCAATCGAGGTTGAAACTTAAATCTTTGGCAGAAGACTGAGGGCATGCTAAGCAAACAGGATCCTGTACTGTTCAGTGTGTCCTTTATAACGGAGGATTCTAGTGCTTTTCCTGTGCTGGAATCTGAGCGCAATGAGTACTCTGATTTGATTGACCGGAAGTAAATTTAAGAGAGAAATTAACATTATCCTGTACCATTCTTCATGCAAAATGATTGGGGGTCTTCACTTACTAAAGACCTGTGTTACTCCTAACCATTAAAATTGCAATTTACTATTGTTTTTGACATTCTTAAAGGCAATTGAGACCTTTAATGGTAGAGTAGGTCAGAGTATGGCAGAGTAGGTTGGATAATTTCAGTAAATTATTTCACGTATGGAAGAAAATCAATATCCCAGTGTTAGCAATATTATGGTAAATCAGTACAGTAGCACCATCTAAGCAACACTTAGAGTACTGCAGGCACCAGTTAAGGTCTCCTTGATATGTTTTTACCTAAAATGCACTTTGCATTAATGAGAACCATAGAGTGGATGGATATAACTGCAAAGCTAAGCTACTATACTCTGTGTTCCTTTTGCTACAAAGTAATAATTATATTTTCATTCTTGTGGGAGTGCCACAAAAGTCTAAGAATGAGTTTATCATCCAGTAAATAGAAACAATTAAAATACTGTATGTGAGTGCAACCAGTCTCTTGAGCCGGAAGATTGTTGCAGCGGCTTTTCCAGAACGCGTTCACACTTGATCCCGGAGTGATAAAGTTTCGGAACATTGCCGGTGAAGGCAATGAAACAGGCTGCACTTTCACTCTCTATTTTTATGTAGCACGCGCGCACAAACACGCACACACACGCACACGAACCCAAAATTTCCAGTACTGGCAGATAAATTCCTAGAAATAAATCTCTCCACTGGAAGAAGCAGAAGGCTGCTCTCGGGTCTTACATAGGGCAGTGACCTGGACAGGAGCACATTGCTGTGTTTTAGAAAACAGTGCTTAACCATTTCCTTATTGCACAACACCCCCCATCCCCAACACACACACACGCACACCCCCCCACACACACACACACACGCGCGCACACCCCCACACACACATACACACACACACACACACATAAAATGACTCACATAATGAGTCAGGTTATCGCTGCTGCGTCAGTATAAATTATACAGTTGCAAGTGAAGGTTGTTCTTTCAAAATAACAGGAAATCACTGTTATGAAAAGTCATGAAAATGATGTCAACTGTTTAGCTGGTGCTTCTTTGTGTCAACTTTCTCACACGGTCTGCAGGTTCATGCTTTAGGGTCGGTAGAGTATCAATGTGGGGAAAACAGAAGGGTCACCAGCAATACAGTATTACTGCAATGAGACCCCGCTCAACACTGCTTGCACAATCACAACATTCATTACATACTCCCTTTAAGTTAAATGAGGCAATCTTCAAACATGTGAAACAATCTGTGTTAGAATATACAGGCAAATAATAAAAATAACAATAAATTTATTTCATGTAGGAAATACATTTGCAACAAATTCCAAATATGGTAACTTAAATTACAGCAACATAAATGTGGTAACTGAACTAGTCGTAATGATTTTAATTCATCTGCAGGTGTTATGGTATAATGGTAAATATTATGGTAGAATCTTGCTGCTTCACAGTTGAAAAATGAACCATGTCTGTCAGAAAGTGGTGTGTGTGCATGAGAGTGTGTGTGTGTGTTTGTGTGTAATGGTGTGTGTGTAATGGTGTGCGTGTGTGTGTGCGTGTGTGTATTGGTGTGTTTTCTGTGCTTTCTTGACCCCGAGAGCTCAATGCGATTCCAAGAAAAGGATGTCTGGGGCGACTCGGTGGTCCGTAATTCCAAGGGGAAGCAGCCGGCCCTGGGGCCAGTGGGGGCGGCTGACCTGTGGGCCCTCGGGGGACCCTTTGTCACCCGTGTGCTGGGGTCATTGAGACCCCCCCCCCCCCCCCAAACCCCCAACCCCCACCTTCAGCAGCCTCCCCCGTTACCACTCTCCCATGTCCCCCCTCCCTACTAGGGCCTGTTTACTTGGAGGCCGGAGTTTGGATGTTGTTGTTTTGTTTTTGGGGTAGGTTTCTTTGGGGGGAGAGGAATGGGGTTGGTAGCAGACTGATAATATGTAGGGCAAGATGATGGTGATATGCTGCGGGAGTGGATGGGTGAGGTGGGGAGTCGATATGTGTGTGCGCACGTGGGGGATCACAGGGTAATTACAGCAAGTAGGGTGGCTTATTGGGAGCAGCAGTGTATCAGCGGTTAAGGAACTGGGTTGCAGCCTCGCAGTTCCATTTTTGTAGTCCAATACCCAGGCGGGGCGCTACCGTTGTGCCCTCGAGCTAGGTGCTTGACCTGACTTGCTTCTGTAAATATCCAGCTGTATAAATAGTTTGTGTTTCAAAAGAATGCAAGCTGGACTTCTTTGGATGGGAGCGTCTGCTAAACGGCAGATAATAGCGATCGGAATGTCGTAATTAGTTCAATTTGGATTCTCCGAGGGTGGTTCCTTGCTGTGCTTGGGAAATTAGTTGGGGGGGGGTAGTGGTGAGGAGGGGGGTCTATAGAGGGGGCGTTACATTGCAAAAAAAAAAAAAAGTAGTGCGTGTCATGAAATATCCCACACTCCTCTCTCTCGGTATTTTGGGGTCCCCATGCCTGGGAGTTACTATAGCGATCGCCGCCGCCTCCGCTTGGCTGAAGACAAAGCTGCGCTCTCCCGGGACGTGACAGTTCTCCTCTCGCGCTCTGACGTGCCGCCGCACATACCAGCAGGTTAGAGTCCGCACCCCGGCCGGGGACACATCTCCGGGAGGAAAGATAAGAAAAGCTGAATTTCCCGCTGACGTTTCGGGACTCCGTCGCAGGGGTGAACGGCGGTGTGAGATTTTGCCACTGCTCGGGGAGGGGGTTGTTTATGATGCGGGATCTCACTTTTGGATCTGATGAACATTAGTTGATGGGTCAGAAACGGATAAGAGGGAAGCGTGTGGGTTGTTTCGGTCAAGTGGGAAATACCGATTGATCAATTAATTTCGTTGTACATGTAAACAGAAAAGTGTGAATGTGACCAATGTGCTAAAGGAAAACGTAATTGTACGGTGACAATGTCAAATTAACAGCTGTTATAAGATTATTAGCACAAGCAGGTAAGGTTCTTTATGAGCTGGGAGCTGTGGTGTGTTGTGGTCGCGCGGAGCACTCGTGCGTGCTCTTTTGGCTGGACACTATAAAAAGTGCGTCATCACCGTGTTTTTTCTCAGCCCTGCATTGTGCAGTGTCTTGTTAAAAAAAAGTGCGTTCCTCTGCTGCTGATGGTGACTGGGAGTGAGTGTGAGATGGATGTTGGCTGCTTACTGTGTATACTCGTGCCTCACATGCTCGATGCACAGGCTGTGGTGAAAGACGTCGCTGGTATGGAAATGAATAGAAAGATAAAATAAGCGCCTGGGATTCTATTTCTGTTCACTGCGGCTCAGCTACTGCACGTATAACTGAAATCACGGGACTAAGATCGGGCATCGTTATCATTAAAGTAGTGATTATTATGTGTGACATTAGTATTAGTATTAGTGCCATTATTATTATTATTATTATTATTATTATTATTATTATTATGATGATTATTATGATGATGATGATGATTATTATTATTATTATTATTATTATTATTATTATTATTGTTGTTGTTGTTGTTGCTATTATTATTATTATTATTATTATTGTTATTATTATTATTATTATTATTAGCATAGTAGTAGTAGGAGTGGTAGTGATAGTAGTAAGTAGCAGTGATGTATTATTAGTATTAATATTTGGCATTTAACAACGCTTTTCACCGAACTCCACAAATACAAGTTTGCTCTCTTAACCCATATTAGGTCCTGTCTGTCAATTATATATATATATATATATATATATTTTTTTTTTTTGGGGGGGGGGGGGGATAACAGTAATTGTACTGATCTGTATTTTTGAGCATCCTTGTCTTGTGTGTGTGTGTGGGGTCCAGGCTGAGTGAAAATGGCCCTCTTCAGAGCTCTGGCCATTTTCCTGTTGGCCCTTGTAACCATGACGACTGCCGAACCCCCGGCCTGCAAGATCAGGATCACCTCCAGAGGCCTGGAGATGTGTAAGGTTTAATTTTTACATCTCAACCACACACGGCATAATCACCGGTGCTAACTGTAATTAAGGTTATAGGCTCACTGTAATTGAGGTTATAGGCCCAATTACTAACTACACTCGAATGAAAATGAATCATGGGATTTACTTACAGTAAAGAAATTACGGACAGTGGTTGCATGCTATATTATTAAGTATATGTGGCTTCAGATGATTAAGTATTTGGTACAAGTTATATATATTGTACATAATAATACCGTGTCCATAATTGTGATCTAATCGACTTTGACCATGGAATGATTGTTGATGCCAGACAGGGTGGTTTGAGTATCTCAGAAACCGCTGACCTTTGAAGATTTTCATGCACAACAGTCTCTAGAGTTTGCAGAGAATGGTATGAAAAACAAAAAAACATCCAGTGCGCAGAAGTTCTGCAGACAGGTCAGAGAGAGGTCAGAGGAGAAGGGCCAGACTAGTTGAAGCTGACAGGAAGGTAGCTGTCAGCTTCAACCATTACAACTGTGGCGTGCAGAAGAGCATCTCTGAGCACAGAACGCGTGAAACCTCTTAAGTGGATAGGCTACAGCAGCAGTCTAAAAAATAAGTCTAATAAATACCTAATAAAGAGCTCACTTTATGTTGGTGTTGATCTAGCCGTGTAGTTAAGGTTGTGGGAATGTGTGGTAAGTAAGTGAATTTAAAGAGCCCTTATTGTTCCATGTTCCCTGCAGTGAAGACAGAGACCCAGAGGTTTGTTGAGGAGGAGCTGGGGAACATGACCATGCCAGAGATGAAGGGCAAAGAGGGCCGCTTTCAGTACACCATCAAAGAGTGAGCTTCTCCCTGTCTCACCTGATCTATCTGTCTGTTTGTCTATCTATAAATCCAAAGAGTGAGCTTCTGCCCATCTCACGCATCACCTGATCTATCCATCTATCTATCTATCTATCTATCTATCTATCTATGTTTCTATCTACATATCTATCTTGTTGGTAACACAAAGTTTTACCAAATAATTAAAGTGACCATTTTCTCAGGAAGCAGCAAATCCGATGTTTGTGTCTTGAGTCAGGAAAGTATTTATTGCAGGAAGCCAGCATGAAGGATTCACACAAAAGTATCCATCGAACCATTGCAGTTCGGGGACTTTATACAAGTACATTTGCATGTATTCAAATTTGGGTGCTAAATACAGTGTGACCTCTGATTGGTCATTCGTTATACAGGGTTGCCCTATAGGCTGCAATTTCTACCGCTGTGTTTTATTGGTTGTCTGTAAAACAATGGAAGCTTCCTGCGGACATTAACATGCATATGTGAAGTTTTTGTAATACACAAATCTGTCTGTCTCCCAACATCTACCTACCAACCCATCTATCTATCTATCTATCTATCTATCTATCTACATACGTATATATCTATCAACCTAGGTATCTATCTGTCTGTCTGTCTGGTCTGCTGCCCTGGTCCTCGAGAGCTACAGGATATTCACACAATAACATGTTCAGTGTTTCATCAGCTCTTACAGAGTACATATAGTCCCAAGTGGACTCATACTCTATGTACTCTGTTAGTGTTTAATTAACACTGGACATTTTACTGTTCAGTCTCCTCATCTCCAAATATCAGGGGGTGTGCTGCCTTGTTCCTGGAGAGCTGCAGGATGTTCATTTTTTCATTGGACCCTGAAAAAAAGAATTAAAAAAAAATATATATTAAACATCAGTATATGAGCATAAATATTTTTTATTTGCTGTGAAGCATGAATGGAGTCAAATGGGAAAATATGCTTCCTGAGCAAAAATATAAGGATCACTGTATCAGTTGGCAAAACTAGCAGCTCAAAATCTGGCCGTGTATGATGTTTTTTTGCGGCAACCACGAAAATATAAAATGTAATAGAGTGTACATTACATTTATTTAGCAGACGCTTTTATCCAAAGCGACATACAAAAAGTGCATACCAAAGGTCAAAGTAACAACTGCAGAACAGGTTGGATAAGGTACAATTTGCAAGAAGGATACGTTGTCTGCAGCCATGAACATCATATCTAGTGATTATAGGTCAGTAGGTATGGTGTGTCATAACCATCTGTCGTAATCATTGGTTGGGCACGTCATTCTTAGTTAGATTTACCTTATCAAGCCGCTTTTTGTCAGAAAAAGCTAGTCCTGCCATGAAAAATAAATCTTAAGACCTTTTTCAATGTTTTTTTTCCCAATCATATTTTATCAGTGCCACGACCTATCGGCTTGGGGGAGTGGAGGCAAACAGGTGCTTTTCTTTCACAGCAGACCTGGGTCAAATCCGTTCATATTCAAATACATTTCTTGGCTTTACTGAGCTTGTCTGGTGTGTTGGAACCTATGAAATACTCTCCAATAGTGCAAAAACCCCGCCTTCTGGTCCTCTTGGTTGGTCCAGGCAAGAATAATCGAGCACAGAAAAGCATTTGAATCCGAAGCAATTACATACTCTATTTGACCTGGGTCTGCCAATAGAAATATTTATTGATGTCAAACTGAAATGAGTTGGGCAAGGCTCCGTTGACACAGCCCATGCCGGATGCATAAATTAGTTTGAAGACGGACTTGTTTCCAGCCTCTGCAGTTCCCTGGTTAATATGGCACCTGTGTCGCTGTCTCGCGCACCCCAGGGTGAAGATTACGGAGCTGAACCTGACCGGGGCGGACCTCCGCTTCCAGCCCGACTACGGCCTCCTCTTTGCTGTGCACAACTCCTCCATCTCCCTCAGCTTCCTGCGCAACATCCTCTACTGGTTCTTGTGAGTCCCTTTCCTGGTCATCAGTTCTTCTGTCATCCCCTCTCCCGGTCATCTGTTCTTCTCTAAATCAGGCTCCGAGACTTCTGTCCCAAATACTGACTAATGAACTGGGGAAAGGGCTTTTTTTGAAATAGTCAATAGTCAGAGTGACTGGGGAAATTTTGTTGGGGAAAAAAATTATGAACTTCCTTAAAGGCATTGCAATCGGATTTTTAGATTGTTGTATTGTGCACAAAGAAAACAGATACTGTGATATTAAGCTGATTCAGTTGAGAAAACCAAGTTTGCCACCTGTACATCGCATTCACATTTGAACCAATCCACAGTGCAACCATTTAGTTGGCAGCCAATCATAAATGAACCTTTCAGCAATCATGTTTAGAAATTACATGCCTCATAACAAAATACATTTTCATGGTTTCCTGTTTATAAAAAAAAAGATGTTTAAAAATCATAAACAGGAAAATGATCATCAATCATAGACTTCATATACAAGAAAGAAAAGTCATTGCAGAGTTGAACATCATTACAGACCAGCGGAAAAGCAGAAAAGCCAGATAAAGGCCGAATAATAAGAAATAAGGAACTATTTGCCGGGGGTGATGCGGCTGTCCTGTGTGTTCCGCAGCCACGACGTGGGCACCATCAACGCTTCCGCCGAGGGTGTGAATATCCACACGGCCCTGCAGCTGACCAGAGACGACTTTGGGCGCCTCAAGATCTCCAACGTCTCCTGCGATGCGGCTATATCCAAAATGCGTGCCAAGTTCTCCGGGACCCTGTCGTGAGTCCTCCCCTCCAGTCCTGCATCATCCCCCTTTCTCATTCCCTTATTTATATCTCTCATCCCTCTCCCTCTGTATTGTTTTAGTCCAACCCCTGTGATTAATAAGTATTTATCATTGCTTATATGACAATTAGCATTATTTTATCCCTTGACATTTGCTATGTGTATGGAAGCCCTCCCATTGGATATTGTGCATACTTGCTGCAGTATACACTCAGCAAGCACTTTATTAGGTAGACCTGTACTCCAGCTTGTTAATGCAAATATTTAATTGGCCAATCAGGGTGCAGCAACTGAATGCATAAAAGCATGCACATGTGGTCTAGAGGTTCAGCTGTATTTCAGAATGGGGAAGAAATGGGATCTAAGTGACTTTGACCATGGAATGATTGTTGCTGCCAGAGGTGGTTTGAGTATCTCAGAAACTGCTGATCTCCTGGGATTTCCACACGAGTTTACAGTTTGCAGAGAATGGTGTGAAAAACAAGCTCAGAGGAGAAGGGCCAGGCTGGTCAAAGCTGACAGGAAGGTGACAGTAACACAAATAACCACACATTACAACAGTGGTAAGCAGAAGAGCATCTCTGAACACATAACGCATCAAACCTCAAAGTGGATAGGCAACAGCAGTACAGGTCTAAAAAATAAGTGTAATAAACACCTAATAAAGTGCTCACTGAGTGTTTGTGGATGTTTCCAACTTAGACCTTGTGTACAGTTGCGTATTGTGTACCGATTATTGTGCTTTCTTTCTACTTAGGAGGGTATATGAGTTCCTGGCCACATTCCTGACAACAGCCATGCGATTTGTATTGAACCAGCAGGTACTGACAAGCCTGCCCATGTATGCAAACATCCACGACTACCTCTTTAGTCAAGACAGAAACCGCAATATACTGAACATACTTATTAGCAATGTTGTTTTTGAATGTATTTATGCAGAGCACACAGGTAAATGTAGATGGGTGAAATGCCAGCCAGTCCAAACCTCTCTACCTCTTTGTGCTTCAGATCTGCCCAGCTCTGAACCATGCCAGCCTGGTTCTGATTAACAAACTACTGGACACCATCCCCGGTAAGAGCAGAAGTTTCGTGTCACATCCTCTCGGGCATAATATGTAATGTTTTGGACTGACCAATCAGCTTTACAGAGTTTGAATCTGGAAGTAGCATACACAATTATACAGAGGTCAATACCAGTAAAGAAAAGTTGAGAATAGAGATTAGGTGCAAGCAAGCAAGCAAGCAAGAATGAATAAATTAATTAATAATCAAACAAAATATATAAATAAATAAATAGGTGCTTTTTCTAACAGTCTTTTAGAATATTATCTAAAGGAGAATAACTGGTCAATTACTAAGTCTGCAATTCCAAAAAAACACCTAACAATACTTTTCTTCCTCTAACTGCCCAGTTCTGCAAAAAACTGTCTTATATTCACTTGTAGCCTTGGCATCAAAACTGATTTATTGCATAATTCTGCAAAAACAGAATGTGCATGCTGTTAAATACTAAGGTTGTTGGTATCTATGGACATATTAGTAGTGGATTTAGCATTAAGGTAGCAGGGAGACACTGTTTCTATGGCTCTCAAACCACTTAACCACCAGTATATTTTTGTTTCAACAGTTTTGCCTGTTTGTATGTGTGATTGTGTGTGTTTTTGGGTGTGTTTGTGTATAGTTGTTTGTGTAATTGTATGTGTGTCTTCTCAGTGCGTTCAGTGGTGGATGACTATGTGGGGATTGACTACTCCCTCTTGAGTGATCCTCTGGTGACCTCTAGAAGCATGGATCTGGACTTTAGGGTGAGTGACGACACATATGGGAGTGCACAGATAGCTTCGGACTTAGTTCCAGGGTTGGCGTAGCGAGTTGATAACTACCGTCGCGATACCTGTTATCCGTGATTGCCATGTTCAGGATTTGTTGACCCGGTTCTCTTGGATTTTCGCTCGACTAAGTTGAGCTACTTTCGTGATATTGGCCGGATAGCCACATAGCTGGTTTTCATTAAAATTGGGTCTAAATTGGTTGTTGGTTTTAAGGGTCATAACAAATAACACTGTAGCCTTCCAACCAGGGTTGGGGGCTTTCAGATAATATCAATATTTTGTTTGTATTACATTTATTTTGCTCTAGTTTCATGTCTTGTATAAATTCGTGACATTATAACCACATGATCTGCACACACTTGTGCGTTATATAGGTACTGCAATGCTGCCTGCAATTTTGAGTATCTACTTACTCAAAATTACAAAATAAATACTTGTTAAAAAAAAAAGTAAAAATTAGAGTATTGTTACTGTTTCGTTTAGTAACAATGCATTACTGCCCCCCTCCTTGCTGGACAGGGCATGTACTATGACCGGCGGAATGAGAACGACACGATTGTGAACTACGCCGTGCCGCCGGTCATACGAGAGTATGACCGCATGGTCTACATGGCTCTGTCCGAGTACTTCTTCGACAGCGGTTTCCACGCCTACTACAAAGCCAAGGTTTTCGAAATGCTGATCACACACGAGAAGGTAACGCACAGCAGCAGAGAACATGACTTGTTGCCGTATTTCTTTCTTTCTTTTTCTGTCTTTCTGTCTGTCTTTCTTTCTTTCTTTCTTTCTGAGCCCTGTATGTGCCCTGTAAAAAAAAAAAAACAGCTCAAGTTAGGTTTTGAAACAGCTGGTAGCTGTTTGACCAGCTCAGACCAGCTTCATACTCAACATGGTTTGACCAGTTCAAGCTCGGTTTTGAAACAGCTGGTAGCTGGTCATTTCAAGCTGGTTTTTACATCAGGGACCTCTTGAGTTATAAACTGGGGGTAATTACACAAGGAATAACCCAAATGGAAAACTATCAAAAACAACCATGATTTAATATGCCTTTCAGTGTCGTCGCTGGCCACTTGTTCTCTTTTCATGCAAGTGTACAGTTGTCCGTGTTGTACGAGGGCCTGATCTGGTGTTGTGTGGGTAGCGTCTGGGCTGTGCTATAATTTAGGTTATTAATACAAATTGGTGAATACATATAAATTTTTACAAAAATAATATAATGTACTTTCAGATGCCAAAGGACATGGAGATGCTGCTGAGGACAACCTATTTTGGGACAATCATGATGTTGGTGAGTGCATGCCTGTGGTTTCCATGGTAGCACTCATCTGAGGAATCATGTAATCGATCAGGAAGTTCATACTGGCCTGAGACAAGTGTGTTTTTGATTGATTGTGACAGTAGTGTGTGTTAGATCAATTTCCCTGTGGTAGTAGTGTTTGTTAAGTTGATTGTGAGAGGGGCTATATAAAGCACCAGGTAAGGTTGGTGGTTTATATAGCCCCTCCCTTTAGACATAAGCATCATGTGAGAGGGCGGCACTTCTTGAGTTATCTGCCTGAACTCACTCTGCGGGCATTGCATCATTAAGGTGTGTCAGATTAATTGAGAGCTCTGGATCTCCTTGGGATAATAGTGTGTGTTAGATGAGGTCTAGAGTTCCCTGTGACAATAAAGTGTGTTAGATTCAATATGAGGTCTAGACCTCCATATTACAGTAAAGGGTGTTAGATTCAATATGAGGTCTAGACCTCCATATTACAGTACAGTGTGTTAGATTCAATATGAGGTCTAGACCTCCATATTACAGTAAAGTGTGTTAGATTAAATGTGAGGTCTAGACCTCCATATTACAGTAAAGTGTGTTAGATTAAATGTGAGGTCTAGACCTCCGTATTACAGTAAAGTGTGTTAGATTCAATGTGAAGTCTCGACCTCCATATTACAGTAAAGGGTGTTCGATTAAATATGAAGTCTAGACCTCCATATTACAGTACAGTGTGTTAGATTCAATATGAGGTCTAGACCTCCATATTACAGTACAGTGTGTTAGATTCAATATGAGGTCTAGACCTCCATATTACAGTAAAGTGTGTTAGATTAAATGTGAGGTCTAGACCTCCATATTACAGTAAAGTGTGTTAGATTAAATGTGAGGTCTAGACCTCCATATTACAGTAAAGTGTGTTAGATTAAATATGAAGTCTAGACCTCCATATTGCAGTGAAGTGTGTTAGATTAAATGTGAGGTCTAGACCCCCCTTTGATAGGTGGCTTTGTTCGATTAAAGTCTACGTCTAGGCCTCCCTGTTACAGTCGGAGGTTGCAAATCTCTCCCTGTTCCAGAACCCTGCTCTGATGGAGGCTCCGATGTCACTGGAGCTCAAGGTCACCACCGCCCCCCGGTGCACCATCAAAACCTCTGGGGCCAGCGTGTCGGTCACCGCCATGTTGATCGTGATGCTGCTCCCACCTGGACAACCCCCTCTGCAGCTCAGCAGCATGACCATGGTGAGGGCAAACACCCGGACGCCACTTTCACACATGCGCTAGCATCACTGCGTTAACACAAGTGTGCTAGCATCACTGCTCACTGCGTTTACACACACGCTAGCATCACTGCTCACTGTGTTTACACACACGCTAATATCACTGCGTTCACACACATGCTAGCATCACTGCTCACTGCGTTCACACACACGCTAGCATCACTGCTCACTGTGTTTACACACACGCTAATATCACTGCTCACTGCGTTTACACACACGCTAATATCACTGCGTTAACACACACGCTAGCATCACTGCTCACTGCGTTTACACACACGCTAATATCACTGCTCACTGTGTTTACACACACTAATATCACTGCTCACTGTGTTTACACACGCTAATATCACTGCTCACTGCGTTCACACACACGCTAATATCACTGCTCACTGCGTTTACACACGTTAATATCACTGCTCACTGTGTTTACACACACTAATATCACTGCTCACTGTGTTTACACACGCTAATATCACTGCGTTAACACACACGCTAGCATCACTGCTCACTGCGTTTACACACGCTAATATCACTGCGTTCACACACACACGCTAATATCACTGCTCACTGTGTTTACACACGCTAATATCACTGCGTTAACACACACGCTAGCATCACTGCTCACTGCGTTCACACACACGCTAGCATCACTGCTCACTGCGTTCACACACGCTAATATCACTGCTCACTGCGTTTACACACGCTAATATCACTGCTCACTGTGTTTACACACGCTAATATCACTGCTCACTGCGTTTACACACACGCTAATATCACTGCGTTAACACACATGCTAGCATCACTGCTCACTGCGTTTACACACACGCTAATATCACTGCTCACTGTGTTTACACACACTAATATCACTGCTCACTGTGTTTACACACGCTAATATCACTGCGTTAACACACACATGCTAGCATCACTGCTCACTGCGTTCACACACATGCTAGCATCACTGCTCACTGTGTTTACACACGCTAATATCACTGCGTTAACACACACGCTAGCATCACTGCTCACTGCGTTCACACACGCTAATATCACTGCGTTCACACACACACGCTAATATCACTGCGTTCACACACACGCTAGCATCACCGCTCACTGCGTTCACACATGATGGTGCCTTCCACTGCTCACACAACCAAGCACTCTCCATCATTCTACCAGGCGGATAGCGTCCGCACAGGATGATAGCATTCACACACGCGCTAGTGTATCCCACTGCTCACGCAACCAAGTAATGTCCAGCATTCTACCAGGTTGATAGCATTCACACTTGTCCCATTCCCGATCATCTGTTCTTCTCTAAACCAGGCTCAGAGACTTCTGTCCCAAATACTGACTAATGAATTGGGGGAAAGGCTTTTTTGAAATAGTCAATAGTCAGAGTGACTGGGGAAATTTCGTTGGGGAAAAAAATTATGAACTTCCTTAAAGGCATTGCAATCGTATTTTTAGATTGTTGTATTTTCACGATTTCCTGTTTACAAATTTGAAAAAAGATGTGCGACCCTGTTCAGGATAAGCGGGTTAGGATAATGTATGTATGTATGTTTAAAAATCATAAACAGGAAAAGTCAGCTGTTCTTGTAAGATATTGTTGAACATCATTACAGACCAACAGAAAAGCAGAAAAGCCAGCTGTCTGAATACAGCCATTGGGGAACGGCGTTGTTAGCTCTGGGTTAGTAGCCAGTAGCTCGCTACTCAAGAGAATGTGAATAAAATAAGCTAACATCTGTATACCTACAGAAACTATAGAAACTTGACATGGATGTCTGAAAGAAATAATGCGTAAACCTTATCCAGTTATGAATGTAGGTTATCATTTATTTGGCATATGTTATTTATTTATTTTTATATGATTTTTATTTTCTTCCTATTTGTTTTTTGCAGTAGCTTATTATAAACATGATAGCTTGGTTGTCTTGGCAAAACAAGTCAGGTTTTCCTTGCTGGATCCAGCAATGTGATGGCTTTGCTCACACTAATGTCGAAATGGAGCATTTCCAGAAATGTTAGGTCTTGAGCCAAATTGCCAGAGTAACTTTTCTGGAATGCGACTCTCATTCACACACGACTCCTGAGTAGTAAAGTTCCAGAACATTGTCAAGTCGAGCTGCGGACATGAAAAGCTTCTCTCTCTCTTCTTTCTCTCCTCCCTCACCATGTTTCTCTCTGTATGTCTCTTCTCGCAAGCATGAAATAAGCTGAATGGGTGACTCGGACCCTATAGCTGCAAGCCTCCCCACACACAGGGATGAACTCAGTAACCCTCCTTTACTTCTCTGTTGCAGGAAGGGAAACTCAATGCTAAGGTGTCTTTGAAAGGCACAAGGCTCGCTGTTCACATGGACTTGAGAAGGTACATCAGCATAGTAAACTGATATCTAGCAGAAGTACAAAGAAAAGAAAAATAAAACACAACTTTAATATTACTATTACTATCAGTAGTACTAGCATCAGTTGTAATTGAGTACTGAGTGTTGATATCTGTTGGCAGGTTTAAAATCTTCTCTAACCAGTCTGCTCTGGAATCATTGGCGGTAAGCTGACGTTGTGATTTTTCTACTACTGTATTTTTACTCTTTGATTAAATGAACCTGGATCGGAGGTGAACTCTGACCCTCTCCCTTTCTCCTCAGCTCATTCCCCTGCAAGGCCCGTTGAAAACCATGCTGCAGCTGTCTGTGGTCCCCATTCTGAATGGTGTGTAGCACGCTTGTGAATCACATCCCCAAAAGCCACTACTTTAGGCCTTTGTGGTGTACAAGTGTGCGGAAGAGAAATTGGTACTTTAACCAAGCATTGTTCAGTGAATAAGTGTGTGAAAGAGCAACTGTTCCTTTAGTTGGCCACTGTGTGGTGTATAAATATGTTAAAGAGTAAAGGTTACTTTAGTCTGGCCATTTGTGGTGAGTGAGTGTGTAAAAGAGCATTTCAGCATTCTGGGTTTGTAATCAAACGGTTTCACTTTTTAATCTGCCTTGCTTAACAAAGAAATTACAGCCTAGACTGTGTTGTAATTGGGATAAGAACTTTCTGAAGCTACATACACTTAAGATCTGCGGTCAATGTTTTGAGTTAAGAGACCAAAGGATTAAAATGTTTCCATGTAATCTTTATCATTGACATGGTAAATGGTAAATGGTTGCCATTTATATAGCACCTATATCCAAAGCGCTGTACAATTGATGCTTCTCATTCACCCATTCATACACACACTTGCACACTGACAGCGATTGGCTGCCATGCAAGGCGCCGACCAGCTCATCAGGAGCATTTGGGGGTTAGGTGTCTTGCTCAGGGACGCTTCGACACAGCCCAGGCGGGGGATCGAACCAGCAACCCTCTGACTACCAGACGACTGCTCTTACTGCCTGAGCCATGTCGCTCCACATGCTGTTGTGTTCTGATGGGAGTCTTATATACAGTACACAACTCTACAGCATCACCACATGTACATCCTCGAGAGTTAGATACAGTATATACAAGCTAACTGGAGTACAAGCTATAGAGAGGGATTACCAATCAGTGCCTCGATTTTTAGGTTAGCTATGAAGTACTAGTGGCAGCAAAATGTTGAGTGTATGTTGAGTCTTGAATGCAATTACTGACTTTGAAATATTTTAAATATATATTTTATAAAAGATTAATAGGACTATTTTGCAGCCATCTAAATGTTGCGGCTATTTACACGTTTCAGACCGAACCAAGAGAGGTGTACAGATCCCACTGCCTGAAGGGATGGACTTTATTGAAGAAGTGGTGGAGTATCATAATGTGAGTCACAATTTTTTATTTTATTTTTTGCTTTCAAGGTGGGCTAATTCAATTCTCATTTGCAGGGATGCAGTGTTCACCTGGGGAATCAAAGTTGGTAGGGAATGCAAGGGAATTCATAGCCAATCAGATGTCATTCTCTGCGTACCCAAAATCACTGTGCTTGGTCCAGCATGATTAAAGCATTGTGAATTCTCTGCAGCATTTGTAGTTCTGCCTTTATCAAGGTTGCTCAAAGGTGCCATAAAAAATTAGACCAAGTGCAATACTTTCATACTCTTCAGAACACGTGCAGCCGCAATACAGTTCCCTTCCCTGCTTTGAATTGTGGGTAGTTATGCTGGGCACACGGCTGTCTCGCTTGCTTCTGGCTTTCCATGTAATCCCAGACAGCCTCAATCAAGTTTTTATCTGAAAAGTCTATTACTTAACATACAACTATTTTTGAAATGTAACATCATTTTGCAAAATGAATTTTTGGAAATCTTAAATTTGCTCTTTTCCAACACGTTAATGCAGAAAAAATAAATCTAAGACCAAACAAAAATAAATATACGGTGCCGAAGAGGTTTGCACAGTACTGTATGTTAGAGTGCCTGGCATGTTCACATTTTTGGGACACACCCAAACCACTTCTTCTCCCAGCCGTGTCCCTCACTGACCTGAAGTGTCCGTCCCTTCTCACCCTCTCCAGGGGTTTATCGTCATTGGAGCCAACCTGCACTTTACCAAAGGCTTACGGGAGGTGATCGAGAGGAACCAGAACGGGCTCAATAACAGCACCATGGTGTAAGCTGGAGAAGAAGCAGTTTTCCAGAGACTGATGGCCATATATAACACCACCAGTATCTCCAAACAAACATGCTAAAACACACGCACAATGAATATACTTACATGGCGACAACTCCTACTTTCCCCATTCCTTTAAAAAACATTCACGTGTAAAAAAAAAAAAAAAGCTCAGAGTTTTGTATTTGTATTTACCAACAACAAAGAGCAATGTGGAGCAACATTTTCAAAGGACTGTTTCACAGGATAAAATCTGAAATAATTTAAGCCGCATATCTATAGGAAATTTCCACTGGCACATTGCAACATTTTTCAGCGGCAGTTATGTTTGACCAAATATAAAAGGGCAAGAAATATAAATGGGCCCATTTCTTGAGTTTGACATATCTTGAGATATGTTTTTAGATTTTCATAAACGCATCAATAACATTGAGGACTAAAAAGTGTCAAAATGAAAAATGTTTCTCACAGGAACATATTCTCCTACATTCTCCCGTTGTCTCGTCGGTTAATGCTTAATATCACAGCCTTTCCACAACTGAAAAAAAGGGACCAACAGAAAACCTCTCTAGTCAGAAACGGAACAGGTTGTCATTTCAATGTGCAGTCTGTCAATAGTACAGCTTTCTGAAACTGAACTACTGCCAAAACACCAGCTCTCAGATAACTCTGCTCAGTTCAGTGAATAAGTATTGTATGACTTATTTCATAAGAATATGGATGAATCACATTTTTCCCCCCCACACACATTTTCATTGTGATTTGCCTCTTTTTCTTTTTTAAACCGTGTTTTACTATGATTTTAACATTCATTACCAGGACATACCAATTTATTTAGAATACATTCTTTTTGCTTTTCACCTTCTTACATTAGCTGGAGCTACAAAAATGCTTCTTGAAACAAGATACATTTATGTGGTTTAGATAATTTTGGAATACATTCACATTTCGCCCAAAATACATGCATTTTATATATACTGGTGCCATGTAAAATAGGTCTTGAAACAATCAAAATACAAAAAATGTCTTCTTTTTTTTCAGGGGTAAAAGTTTCTTATATTGTGTGGAGAATATGTTTTATGTATTGTGCATTACCTTGTTACATATGTGTTGAAGGGGGTGAAATCTGCCCACTAGTCTTGAATGTATCGTAAACCTAACCTCACAATGACCTATTCATTAAATGACACCATAACACCTTTTTTTATTATTACATAAAGTCCTAATAAAACCTTATGAAAACACATCAGTTGTGGCCGTTTGTGAGAGCAAAATCTTTTGGCAAACTTTGATGTGTTCCCTTGATTAAAATATCACATTGCAAATTCAATCTTACAAGAAATATGAATCAGAAAGTTTGATGAGACATTTATTGACAAAAAAAACATTGTCAACAATCTGAAGACCAAAGAAAGGTAAACACCAGCTGTCTTATGATCCCTTTTTAAGAATGCAGAATTAGCCTTCATTTTCAAGCATAATACCCAGATTTCCTCACAAATCTCTTCAGACTGCAAATGGTTGACATTTTAGAACTGTCATTGAAGCCTGGTTTCAGATGCTCAGTTGTTGACAGAGTAAAAGTGAAATACATTTTAAAAAGGCAAACTTGTGATTTAATTCTTAAATTAACTCTTTTTCCCTTCAATTCCATTAGCAACCTTTGAATCTTAATGATTAAAACGAACTAACAGGCAAAGTTGTCAGTCTGACATCAGTGCCATCGTTAGTTACATTTCCTGTCACTTGGCTCAACAAGTTTGACCAACATAATGGACATGATTTTTTTTTTTTTCCCTCATAGCAAGGCAGGCAAGATCAGAAGCAATGGAATCTTCACCAGATATTAAATTATTTACAGCAGTACCTGGTCATCACAGCAGTTTTTAGAGACAAGAAAGCAAAAAATGTACAAAAAATGCATTTGCTTTTACCCAATATTAGTAAAAAGAAAAGAAAAAGATGTGCATTCATGGACGCATAGCTCAATGCTGTACACCTCAATCCTGTGCAAATCACATGACACAAAAGGTATCCAATCGTATCCAAGAAGGGCTGGTGTGCAAGTATAGGATTGATTGGTTGACCGAAGGCCGTGATTAATTGATTAGCTGAAACCAGCGTTTGGCTGGGATAGAGAAAGAGCCTGAAACCACACCTGCCCTTCTCAGACAAGATTAGACACCTCCGATTTATCAATGCCCCCCCCGGGTGTATTTTTTGGATCAACCCAAAGACCCAGGTTCTCACAGTGCACAGCAGTACTGGGGAGGGGGGACTGCAAGGGGAGTTCGGAGAGGGCACACAGCTAGTGGTCGATGTTAGAGAGGTACAGTAAGGACAGACAGTGGAGGTAACCCAATCGCGTAGACACCCTCTGTGGAGCGAGGCAGGGGCGTGGAGTCACGACATCGCCCCGGTCTTAATACGGCTCCTTATTCAGGAAGCGGCTGAACATGGTGAAAGCAGCGGCTGGCTTGTCCGATGGTACCATGTGACCCGAACCCTGATGGACAAGTGAGACACCGGTGATATTCGGTGCAGTCTGCAGTGCAATTTTCTGTTCTTTCGGCTCTGAACTCCAGTACGTTGGATTTGAAATGAAACGATGACTATGAGATTAAAAGTACAGACCCCAAAAGCCTTGAATCAAGACTAGATACTGAAAGCTCTTGTACCTGCACAAAGGAAGCAATCGAATACATCGGACTAATCAGAAACCACGGAGATGCCATCTGTCCAATTAGTTTTGGTCCCCTAAAATTGGATATGCATTTAAATACCCTCAAATCAAAGGTGAGTCTGCACTTTAACGCAGTTCATTTCAAATTCAATGTGCTGAAGTTGAGCCACATACATGTGTGTACATAATACGCCCCCTGCTGTTCACACACGTTATTACATGTTGTTACACATTGCATTATTTAAAAAACGTATATGTAAAACGCTGCATGCTACAATTATGAACATCAACACAGAACTCAAACGACCCTAAGGTCGTCAATGGTCTCCTTGCTCTTGTTTCACTGTGAAATGGTCAGTTAAAGAACCTACTATCATTAATGTGGCAGAATATCACACAGCATACAAAAAGTCATAATCTTGAACAAACAGCACGTGACATCCATTAAGCCCATGGCAGTCTGACCCAGTGCAGGGCTGAGTGTTTGTGGTCTGTGGTTCAGAGCATGCAGACTCCAGACCGCAGGGGTCAACCTTACCTTGACGGTGAGAAAGCTGAGGTTGGAGAAGTCCTTAACGAAGCCACCGACCTGCTGACCATCTGCGGTATTGTAGAGCCAGGTCCTGCGCTTTACTTGCACCTGACACACACACACACACACACACACACACACACACACACATATATATATATATATATATAGCCATCTTGATCTTCAAAGATACATACACAGGTATGCACACTTGCAGTACCACATTAGATGACAGGTCAGACACAAGAAACAGAAACATTTGACAAAGAGAGACGAATCATCTGACTGAGGGCAGCATCACAACACCGCCCAACTGAGGAGGAAAGGCAGCAGAGGAGCCATTTTAGGAGCCATTTTCCCCATATCACAGTGTCAGAATGTCAGAATGTCAGTGCAGGAAGGACGAGGTGTTAGTTGGGGTTGGGAGCGGGAATCCGGTACCACTACAGCAGCTTGCAACGTGCAACGCAGATTTCACACTTATGTTACACACTGTACATTCTCCTGACCATTATCAAGCTAGCCAAAGTGCCAAAACTGAAATTATATAAATTATAAGTATAAAGTATAATTTAAAATATTAGAACAATTAAATTGTTCAACTACTTTGCATTTGCGAAATCTAAACTATACCCATCCCTAGTGTGAATGGAACTGAGCGGAAAATGTATTTAATTTAGGAAAAATCATAATGAGATATGGCCATCTAATAAAATGACTTAAGTGATAGACAAAACAAAACACGACTCTTACCTCTTGCTGAAGAGACTCGACAAACCACTCATCCCCAAGGAAGTTGCAGGCCATGTCGACGTCTCCATTATACACCAGCACACGGTACTTCTACAGCCAGGAAAGAGCAGCCACGTCAGTGCACAATTCACTACTTATTCACTATTCCCTCTTCAGTGCTTTCCTCACACGCTATCTTTTTGATGGTTACGTTTCAGTTACGTTTTCAATTGGCCCAGTTTTTATGAGCAATGAAGGATATTTTGAAAAAAGATTCTGAATGGCTAGTACAGCATGTGATAAACATAAAAGCAGTTTTGATATTAGGCCGGCACTGATTTCCTGGTGGCATAGCTACATTATAAGAGCTTATTTAAAGATGCCTGAGGATATTTTCTTGCTCTAGACTATCCTAGAATGCTTCTGCAGTGACTGTATAGCTGGCGGGTGTGAGGATAATTTTCTTAATTGATTGTAAGGATAATTTTCCTAATTGATTCTTAATTTACAATGTGTGTTAACAGAGATAATCACGTGATCAAAGATAACCTTTTATTATAATCCTTATTCCTATTAGACCACTTCTTTATTAAGTGTTAAAAGGGAGTCTTCCTTTCTCTCTTTCTCCCAACACGCAAACAGCCTTTCACTTAGATGTCTCTGCTTCACCCAGAAGGGGGTAGCTAGTACACTCCGGTTCTCATAGAAGGCCAACAAGGGGTAACAGTGAAGACAAAATACTGATAACAGTAAAGACCAAATACTGAGAAAAGTTAGCAGCCATCTGCGTGCATTTTTTTGTTTATGTTCCCCCCAGTATGCAGTATGCTGAAAACTGCATTTAAGTCATACTGTGTGTATGTGCAAATTGAAGAACTATCAGAAAGCTGGTAGGCCTTCCACTCTCTTAATCCGTCTGATCAAATAAATACGAAAGTTAAACTGAAGAATAGCTATTGTTGTGTTTTTACTGGATTCGTTTTATCAGACGATGCTCACCTGTTATATTTCATTTGTGCATTTTTCCCCCCACACATGGGTTATCAGAATCTTTTGTAAATATCCTAGATATCCTTCAAACAGAAAAACTCTCTGGGTCAAAATATTCACGAAACCTGCAATAATTAAACCCAGAAAGTGATCTTTCTGGGAACACACAAACTCAAAAACCCTGCCCGGTGGTAAGTGAAGAGGATCTTTCCTCCGAACAGAATCTCAGCTCACCAGTGCTCCCAGTAACTTCAGGTACTGGCTCTTCATATCCATATACAGGCGGCCGTAGTTGAGGTTCACCTCTGCACTGCAACGACAAAGACACGGGCTACCATGGAAGCGTCCATAGACAGGGCCAAACAAAACACCAGTGCAAGCTCAGATAATTGACCTTGCGTGTCCCAGTCATTTACCTTAACCACTACGCTGCAGGCCGCCCAACATTTTTCTCTTGACGGCAACAAACCTCCCAGTCCCTCCTGCTAAAAAGCAACACCAATGCTGCCACTTACACCACTACCAAGCATGAGGACCTCGATGGGTGTTGCCTGGGTGTTGAGTTGTGTAATTTCCACCAAACATATGATCTCGTGTGGTTAGCGCTCAGCCCGTGTGATTCTGTGTGCCTTCAGGCCAAAGAGCTCAACCTTTTTTCAAAGGGTCTCAGGGTCTGTCACATAGCTTCTGAATAACACCAGTCGTGAATGGCTGTCCTCTCTTAGAAGTGGCTTCTGCAAAGACGCTCTCTTGAAGAGGCCAAATCTGTGAAGCGCTGAGGAAATTGTTGGTCCCTAGACAGTCTGTTATAGCTCTGCGATTCTGCCAGTGTTGTAGCTGCCTCATTTTTGTTATAATGAATGCAGTTATGTTTCTAGGAAGGTTCAAAGCTCTTCCAATATTTATTTATCCTTATCTAGGTTTTTTTTCCTCCTCATGGCAAAGTTCCAAAGCCAGTTCCATGGTCTTCTGGTCGGCGTGGCTGGTCTGATCTGCCATTTCAGTCACCTCACAAAGTGATATTTATTCTAGTGATATCATGCAACTGGACACCGGTGGATTTGAAATCAACACAGGTGGTCCTTGTTAATGTATGCAGAGTAATAAAATAAATGTAATGTACCTGGCCTAATTTAGGTTGTGAATACAAACAGGGTGAATGCTTCTCAGAGTCATATTTATGTCAATATTTGATTTACATTTTCACATTAAAAAAATTAAAGAAATATAATTTACTTCAGCTTTGCAGCACAGCAATACAAAAAAGAATAATGGGGATGAAAAGACACTGTACACATTACATAATAAACCTGGTCCTGGAGAGACGCAGGGTATGCAGGTTCATGTTCATATCAGCAACCAATTCAGTCCCAAGAAACCAGGCGAAGCAAGTTAACTGTAATGAACTGCATTTCATTCAAGTGCTAAGTAACAACCAACAACCACTAACTTTATCAGACAGGAAAGTACCTGAACAAAGCCAGTCATCTCTTGATAAATCTACGGTTGACAGGAACGGTTAGCTGGACAGGGCCCTGACGGAGCCGGTTTGTTTCAGCCTTTACCTGCAGACAGCCCACTTCAGGGCATCAGGGGAGATGTGCAGGGCGGAGCGGACGTAGGGGTTGTTCAGGTACATGGTGGAGGGGGTGGAGTTGGTGCACGGCGGTTCCAGGCTCACCGATTCGTGTACAGAGGCGATGCCACGGAGTTTCTGCGAAAAGGGTTACAAATCAGACAGGCCGCCATTTTGTCTCAGCGGAGGGAAAACATGCACTGCAAGTCACCATTTGAACTGCATTGACTGCTCTCCGGTCTCAAGTGGGTGGAGATTTTGCGCTTTAAAAGGGGCTAATAAGGGGGTTAAATACATTGGATTAAGGAATATATTTCAGGTTGAGTTTCGTAAGCAGAATAAGGGGGCATAAGTGGAAATCAAAAAAAAAAAAGTCAACTTCACGTTACACCAATAGAAGGCACTTGTCACAAAGATACCTGTCAATGTGTAAATAAGTTCCCATGTACCAGCAGATACCCTTGGAGTGATCAAGCCCGAATGCAGTACTGGATACTCTATACGATGTTCCCAGCTTATTTAGGGTCATGGTAGGCTTGTTCACCCCCACCCCCCCACCCCCTTTCCCCAGATTGTCAGTTACCTCAGTCCACATGGCGGTCCAGGAATTGCGGACAAAGTGGTTTCCCAAATCGTGAATCACCAGATGGCCTCCCTCATACCTAAGTGCAGAGGAACAGAGCCATTTTGCATCCACAACAACACGCAACAAATCACCGGGAGCAATGGCAAATCACAAGCACCTCTCAGTAACAGTCCGACACATAACCAGCCAAATACGGTATAGATTATATCAGCGTGATTTACAGTATTATGGCAGTACTGCAGATATGTTGTACGGCTTTGTATTACCACGCATCTTACCTGACTTTCGGAGGCACCCCACCAGGACAGGGCGCATACAGGTTATACATGTTCAGCCCTGACTGGTACACGATGTACTGCACCTCGGCCAACTGGAGACAGCACGTAGATAAAGACGTTTATTATCAGAATAAATACAACAATAAACAATGACAAATGAAGAAGAAAGAGGGGGAATGAAAGAAAGAACAAGTAAACGATAAAATTCTATCAAAGTGATATCTATACATTGCATTACATTATTGGCATTTGACAGACGCTCTTATTCAGAGCAACGTACAACAAAGTGCAAAGTGCATGCCCATCACCAGGGACAAGTGCGCTGAAAGACGCTAATACAGTTTCAAGTGCTAAGTGCTAAGAGTACAACAAAGATCAGAACTAGGGCCTATTTCATTAATCTGATTCATCAATTATATTTTTATCAAAAAATGTTTTTTACACAGCACAACGCAATAGAATGATATACACTTCTATATGAACAATAAACAGCTCACATAGGCTAACAAAGGATTTGTAATTTCTTGTTAGTGTCGGAGCAGGGCTAAGTAACTAAGGTAAAGTAACACTTGGTCAGTCACAAAAAAGGTGCAGAAGTAGATGAAAAAAATAATAATTATAAATAAAAGAAATGAAACTAAATAAATGAACCCACGTTCTTTGAGCACTTTGGATTTTTGTTGTCATAGAAGTCACAAGTCCCATTTTTGCAGCAGTATGACTGCAAGTCTGTCCACAGCCTGCGAGACAGAACAAAAAACAACTCGGTCACGACCCGTCTGGAGCTCTGGACTGGAGGTGAACATCAGGTGATACCGAGTGTGACTGCAAACATGCCTACGTGTGGAAGAGAAGAACTATTGTTCTCTCAATGAAGCATTTGTGCCTGTGTCTGGGCACTGCATTTCTGCCATGTCATTGTTTAATCACAAGCGTTTCTGCATTCAGTGGATTATCATCATGCGTACCTTGATCCCAGGAGCCCGTGGTAGTAAGCAAAATACACCAGTGAATTATCGTTCATCTCGTAACTGGACATCCCGTTACCCACAGCGATACCCTGCGGGACAGAAAAGCCCAAATATGTTAATATGTACACTGGCAGAATGCCCACAGAATCCTAAAAATGTGGAGGGGTTTTTGCATACAAATTATAAGTCAAAGTAGTGGACACTGATCCAGGAGCAGTTCCTAAGGGCATAATCTATAACTATATTAGCTAAATAATCATAAACGTTTGAATACTACAGCACTTTTTAAAATGCTCGGTATTCTGATACAGACATTTAGAACAGTTCACCTAAGAATTACATGACTTTTACAAGAACTTTCAAGTACTTCATTCCATTTCTTTTAGAAGCCTTAGGGCTTTTAAGGATCCGGTGGACCTTGTTATAGAGCCAGTCAGCCTGCACTACCACATTAAAGACAAATTATCCAGTAGCAGCTCTGCATGGGCAGCTGTAGGACTGCATGTTCTCATTTCAAAGTTCTAAGTCAGTGTTCTAGAACCTTCTGTTTAAGAACATATTTGTGATCTTGCACCTGAAAGACATATGAATTTCATGGTAACAAATTACTCCAACCCCTCACCATGAGGCTGACATAAGGCTATGTTACACATGACATAACAGCTGTCAGAAGATGGCAGATGCTGTCAGGTTATGTCAAGTGACATAAAATTCAGATAAGAGCATGTCAATATTATGACCCTGACATTTACTGATGTAATTATATAATTTGACATCAACTTATATCATCAGTTGTGCCATCTTCTGACAGCGGTTATGTCATGTGCATGACCATGTTATGTCAGCCATATGGCGAGGGGTTTAAGTACCAATTGTTGCCAATTTTATGATCAGACAGTAACAGTGTTAAAGGTCACAGTGTTAATGTAAATAGCTCACTTAAAAACCTTAGCCCAGCAATGGGACAAGACTAAAGGGCAGTGTACACTATACGAGATTATAGTGAGATACACGAGACTGTTATCAGGCACGATCGGCTTGAATTTGTCAGGTGTGAGGTCTTGCGAGTAGATTCAGTGTTTCGATTCCAGGTGACCAATCCGGAGGTGGTTCCATTTAAGACGTTTTTCTGATCAGGTCGGGAGCCGTATAATCCATGCTAATATAGACTCACTGAGCACTTTATTAGGAACATTTTTACTTTATTACATTTAATTTGATCTAAGCGACTTTGACTGTGGAATGGTTGTAGGTGGCAGACAGGGTGGTTTGAGTATCTCTGAAACTGCTGCCCTCCTGGGATTTTCACACACAACAGTCTCTAGAGTTTGCAAAGAATGGTGCAAAAAACAAAAAGAATCCAGTGAGCAGCAGTTCTGCAGACAGAAACGCCTTGTTAATGAGAGACGTGAGAAGAGAATGGCCAGACTGGTCAAAGCTGACAGGAAGGTGACAGAAACTTAAAAAGTTTCACATTACAACAATGGCATGCGGAAGAGCACCTCTGAACACACAACACATCATAACTCTGTAGAGGAGAGGCTACAGCAGTAGAAGTCTAGAAAAATGTTCCTAATAAAGTGCTTGTGAGTGCACATGCTCTCGGTTCTCGCAACCTGACCTTGTGTGTGCATCCGAGCTCCGGATGTCGTAACCTGCGAGAACGCTGCATGATGTCGCCTTAAGCCACCAGCAGCGTCGAGCGGGCGAACTCTGACCTGCAGGTTGATGCTGCGGTCCTCCATCACGTGCTCTGCCAGGGTGGGGATGTAGATGCCCCCGTAGCTCTCGCCGGTGAGGAAGAACTTGTTCTTGCTGTACTCCGGGAAAAGCTGGAAAAACCGCTTCAAGGCCAGGTAGTTGTTCATGGCCACCTGGAAGAGCAGACATGATTCACAGGAAGCCAGCGTACCCTTCCCAGGTTCATACTTTCACAAGGAATATTTGAGGAAGATTATTATTCGTTTTTATGCATTACTAAAAAATATTACTGATGCACAATAAGCACTGATCTCAGAATTACCAAGGCCGCAAAATCACAACCACATATTTATAGGGAAATCTGAACTTTTGAAATATTTTATAGTGACATCCGTCATTAGGACACATCAGGACAGCTCACCTCGGGGTCATTGGTGGTGTATTGCTTGTCATCAGAGTAGGAAAAGCCAACCCCTGCAGGTGACTCCAGGTAGACCACATTGGCGATCTATGGACAACAACATTTACCTTCTCATCAAGCCCTTGTCATGGCATCTCACCAAGTCAGAGGGGGATCTCAGGCAACCCACCAACACACCACTCAATGACTGGGACTTGGTAGTATCATTCATTCAAATGTGACATTTTGTATGCATAGGAATTTGAGATAATGGCCCCATCATGTTCCTGTTTGCTTGGTAAGCTAACGCCAACATTCAGTTATTTTTAAACGCTGTGAAACCAGTTCCTTTTTCCATCATGTGTGCACAAGGAACTGAAAGTGAGTGAAAAATTCAGTACGCCCTTTTGCTGAAGCTTTGGTTTTTAGGTCTAACTGAATAATTCAAAGTTAGAAAATGAAATGAGAATACCTTGAATTGTAAATTCATATGATGTGAAACAAATTCAATAAATTGCTTCTATGCTTTTACACAAATGCATGAACCATAAATATGACCAGAGATTGTCATGTTTTTTTTTACATATATAGCCTAAACCTAGTAGTGAAAGAGTTGAATATGGGAATGTTATGTAAAAAGGGTAGGTGTAATAAGCTAAAGCTTCAGCCTACACTTTTTCGGTGAATATTTTTATTCATTATTTCTATGTGCATTCATTCTGTAAAAATGTTAATAAGGACCAAAATAAAACTACTACATCACGGTATGCATATAAGTGCTTGTAAACTCAAATCACAAGACATAACGAACCATTTGGAATTATGATGGCCGCAAACACAAATGGCAGAAGCAAAAAATGTAAATCTGTGGTAGGTACAAACAATCATATGCATAGATAGGAAGCTGGTGCCTTAACTTACTAAAATAAAAACCCAGTGATGCATTTCACCAGCATCACACCCTCCTACCATATCTCGAGTGAGTAAAACTGAAACTTGAAAATATACAAATATTGACTTACCTCCTGGCATGCGATACATTTGACACAATATTTTGGTATGGCATTTCTGTTTCGAAATAGCTGCCAAGTCGCAACAAATCCATATGAGTTTGTCCTACTCTCCTGTGTATCAGGTCCAGACCTGCCATATCGACGGTGTGATTTAACGCATCAGCAGCTGCACCAAGCCATCTGAAGCCGGACCCATCACATTTATTAACCCTTTGAAGAGTAGGCTTTTTGGAATGCTTTTTCAAAATGTCAAAGTTCTAAGATCACTTGATTCAATTACCAGTAGTGATCATTTCATCAGCATTTTAATGTTTAGTTCAGAACATTCTAATCACATGCTTGTGATCTTGAAAAATCTACAGTGCATCCGGAAAGTATTCACAGCGCTTCACTTTTCCCACATTTTGTCATGTAAATGGAATAAATTCATTTTTTTCCTCAAACTTCTACACACAACACCCCATAATGACAACATGAAAGTTTTGAAATTTTTGCTAATTTATAAAAAATAAAAAACTAAGAAATCACATGTACATAAGTATTCACAGCCTTTGCTCTATACTTTGTTGATGCACCTTTGGCAGCCTCAAGTCTTTTTGAATATGATGCCACAAGCTTGGCACACCTATCTTTGGGCAGTTTCGCCCATTCCTCTTTGCAGCACCTCTCAGGTTGGATGGGGAGCGTCGGCGCACAGCTATTTTCAGATCTCTCCAGAGATGTTCAATCGGATTCAAGTCTGGGCTCTGGCTGGGCCACTCAAGGACATTCACAGAGTTGTCCTGAAGCCACTCCTTTGATATCTTGGCTGTGTGCTTAGGGTCATTGTCCTGCTGAAAGATGATCCGTCACCCCAGTCTGAGGTCAAGAGCGCTCTGGAGCAGGTTTTCATTCAGGATGTCTGTCAATTGCTGCATTCATCTTTCCCTCAATCCTGACTAGTCTCCCAGTTCCTGCCGCTGAAAAACATCCCCACAACATGATGCTGCCACCACCATGCTTCACTGTAGGGATGGTATTGGCCAGGTGATGAGCGGTGCCTGGTTTCCTCCAAACATGATGCCTGGCATTCACACCAAAGAGTTCAATCTCTGTCTCATCAGACCAGAGAATTTTCTCTCTCATGGTCTGAGAGTCCTTCAGGTGCCTTTTGGCAAACTCCAGGCGGGCTGCCATGTGCCTTTTACTAAGGAGTGGCTTCCGTCTGGCCACTCTACCATACAGGCCTGATTGGTGGATTGCTGCAGAGATGGTTGTCCTTCTGGAAGGTTCTCCTCTCTCCACAGAGGAACGCCTGAGCTCTGATAGAGTGACCATCGGGTTCTTGGTCACCTCCCTGACTAAGGCCCTTCTCCCCCGATTGCTCAGTTTAGACGGGCGGCCAGCTCTAGGAAGAGTCCTGGTGGTTCCGAACTTCTTCCATTTACGGATGATGGAGGCCACTGTGCTCATTGGGACCTTCAAAGCAGCAGAAATTTTTCTGTACCCTTCCCCAGATTTGTGCCTCGAGACAATCCTGTCTCGGAGGTCTACAGCCAATTCCTTTGACTTCATGCTTTGTTTGTGCTCCAACATCCGCTGTCAACTTTGGGAACTGTGTGCCTTTCCAAATCATGTCCAATCAACTGAATTTACCACAGGTGGACTCCAATTAAGCTGAAGAAACATCTCAAGGTTGATCAGTGGAAACAGGATGCACCTGAGCTCAATTCATGCGATTTCTTAGTTTTTTATTTTTAATAAATTTGCAAAAATCTCAAAAAAACTTTTTTCACGTTGTCATTATGGGGTATTGTGTGTAGAATTTGGAGGAAAAAAATGAATTTAATCAATTTTGGAATAAGGCTGTAACATAACAAAATGTGGAAAAAGTGAAGCGCTGTGAATACTTTCCGGATGCACTGTATATGTACCATTCTATATTCCATGTAATTGGACAGTTTGGACTAATTTTATTATCCAACTAGAAGAGTTCTAAAAGGGATATTTCACTCCAGAAAGTGAAAAATCCCTTTAAAACCTGAGCCCAGCAATAAGACTAAGCCAAAGACAACATGTATCACTGACAACACTGAGAAATCTCTCAGCAGTCCAGTGCAACCAAGCATGGCTCCGGAGCCTGAGAACAACAAGCCAAATGGAAGATAAAACGGTCATATTTATCTAAGATATCTGCGTTCTTTATGAATGGAAATTTTAAAAAAGCCTATTTCTATGACGAACATTGACTAATGAACCCATTTGGCAGGAAATTAGTAACCACAAATATGTTGGATCCGGACGTGACACAAAGGCTTTTTAACATCAGTCCATCCCAACAGCGCTTTGGATTGTCAGTGAAACCTTTTCCATCTGGATTTCTGCCTGCTAAGCCGTGCTTCCCCACATCCTCTAGAGCACTCAGCCCCCAGCTATCAGAATGCACGCGTCACACAACAGCAATTGATTCGCGAGACACTGCTGTATATTCATACCAACAAGTGTAATGGTGAATACAACCTTGAATGTACAATTTTGAATTAAGAATTACAAAACGGAATGCAGTCAATGTAACTGAATTGGTTTTGGCTGGTTCTTCCACACACACCGGACACTGCTGCGAACCCCAACCAAAGATCATGTGGAACAAGCTGTGCTGACAGTGATGGTCTTGCCAGAACCACATAACTACATTTACACCATCTTTGTCCTTTTGCCGTGATCAGTGAAAGTTACTGGCACACAGGGTATTTACAATGTCTATGGATAGTGGAAGGACATAAACGTGCATTACGGGCAAAGGTTGGGAATATAGTCATAAGGGACCGTGTACCTTGTTCCAAGCATACGGGTTGTAGTCAAGGGAGGTGCCATCATCCTGAATCTGTACAAAAATACAAATTAATACAAGTTACAATCAAATCACAAAACACAGTATTTTCATTCCTGTCTATACATGGTTAAATGTAGGTACATTGCTTTCTACAATTTATTATATGCATTTAGAGTGCCCTTTTTCATTACTTTTTTTGGCATATTTACACATACAGCAGGTTCAGCTTATTCAGCCAATCTGCAAGTCTCTCTATACTGTAGTGGAGTTTTCAGAATAAAAACACCATTGGAACATTGATACATCAGTCGTACAAGTTTGGCAGAGAGGGAAATTAATTTGTGAAGTCGCCATAATGCCATTATCAGGTTGTCAGGTAGGGGTGTGTGCATGTAGTGTAGTGCAGTGTATGTGTGTGTGTGTGTGTGTGTGTGTGTGTGTGTGTGTGTGTGTGTGTGTGTGTGGTGTAGTATAGTGGTGCGTAGTGTAGTGTAGTGTAGTGTAATGTCGTGTAGAGTAGGGTGTGTGTAATGTAATGTAGTGTAATGTAGTGGAGGATGTGTGTAATGTAGTGTAATGTAGTGTAGGGTGTGTGTAATGTAATGTAGTGTACTGTAGTGTAGGATGTGTGTAATGTAACGTAGTGTGTGTGTAATGTAATGTAGTGTAATGTAGTGTAGGGTGTGTGTAATGTAATGTAGTGTAGGGTGTGTGTAATGTAATGTAGTGTAGGATGTGTGTAATATAATGTAATGTAGTGTAGGGTGTTTGTAATGTAGTGTAGTGTAATGTAGTGTAGGACGTGTGTAATGTAATGTAGTGTAGTGTGTGTAATGTAATGCAATGTAATGTAGTGCAGTGTGTGTAATGTAATGCAATGCAATGTAATGTAGTGTAGGGTGTGTGTAATGTAGTGTAGGGAGTGTGTAATGTAATGTAGTGTAGGATGTGTGTAATATAATGTAATGTAGTGTAGGGTGTTTGTAATGTAATGTAGTGTAGTGTAATGTAGTGTAGGACGTGTGTAATGTAATGTAGTGTAGTGTGTGTAATGTAATGTAATGTAATGTAGTGTAGTGTAGGGTGTGTGTAATGTAATGTAGTGTATTGTAATGTCGTGTAGGGTGTGTGTAATGTAGTGTAGTGTAATGTAGTGTAGTGTAGGGTGTGTGTAATGTAGTGTAATGTAGTGTAGGATGTGTGTAATGTAATGTAGGGTGTGTGTAGTGTAGTGTGTATAGTGTAGTGTAGTGTAATGTAGTGTAGGATGTGTGTAGTGTCATGTAGTGTCATGTAGTGTCATGTAGTGTGTATAGTGTAGTGTAATGTAGTGTAGTGTAGGATGTGTGTAATGTAGTGTAATGTAGTGTAGGATGTGTGTAATGTAATGTAGGGTGTGTGTAGTGTAGTGTAGTGTAATGTAGTGTAGTGTAGGGTGTGTGTAATGTAGTGTAATGTAGTGTAGGATGTGTGTAATGTAATGTAGGGTGTGTGTAGTGTAGTGTGTATAGTGTAGTGTAATGTAGTGTAGTGTAGGATGTGTGTAATGTAGTGTAGTGTAATGTAGTGTAGTGTAGTGTAGGATGTGTGTAGTGTCATGTAGTGTCATGTAGTGTCATGTAGTGTAGTGTGTATAGTGTAGTGTAGTGTAATGTAGTGTAGTGTAGGATGTGTGTAATGTAATGTAGTGTAGTGTAATATAATGTAATGTAGTGTAGGGTGTTTGTAATGTAATGTAGTGTAGTGTAATGTAGTGTAGGACGTGTGTAATGTAATGTAGTGTAGTGTGTGTAATGTAATGCAATGTAATGTAGTGTAGGGTGTGTGTAATGTAGTGTAGGGTGTGTGTAATGTAATGTAGTGTACTGTAGTGTAGGATGTGTGTAATGTAACGTAGTGTGTGTGTAATGTAATGTAGTGTAATGTAGTGTAGGGTGTGTGTAATGTAATGTAGTGTAGGGTGTGTGTAGTGTAATGTAGTGTAGGACGTGTGTAATGTAATGTAGTGTAGTGTGTGTAATGTAATGCAATGTAATGTAGTGTAGTGTGTGTGTAATGTAATGTAGTGTAATGTAGTGTAGGATGTGTGTAATGTAATGTAGTGTAATGTAGTGTCATGTAGTGTAGTGTGTATAGTGTAGTGTAATGTAGTGTAGTGTAGGATGTGTGTAATGTAGTGTAGTGTAGGATGTGTGTAATGTAATGTATGTGTAGTGTAGTGTAGGATGTGTGTAATGTAATGTAGGGTGTGTGTAGTGTAGTGTGTATAGTGTAGTGTAGTGTAATGTAGTGTAATGTAGTGTAGGATGTGTGTAGTGTAATGTAGTGTAATGTAGTGTAGTGTGTATAGTGTAGTGTAATGTAGTGTAGTGTAGGATGTGTGTAATGTAATGTAGTGTAGTGTAGTGTAGTGTAGGATGTGTGTAGTGTAATGTAGTGTCATGTAGTGTCATGTAGTGTAGTGTGTATAGTGTAGTGTAGTGTAATGTAGTGTAGTGTAGGATGTGTGTAATGTAATGTAGTGTAGTGTAGTGTAGTGTAATGTAATGTAGTGTAGTGTAAAGAGGAGCTGACTCACCAGGAAAGGGCCGTGCTCGGTCAGTAGCCCATCCAGCGAGCTGCACCCTGGGCCTCCATTCAGCCACAGAACCACAGGGCTGCTGGCTGGGTCTTTCTGAGCCTCCACAAACCTGCAGAGATGAGCAGAGGAGCACTTATTATGAGTTATATGTTGAGGGACAGGGGCATTCAAAATGAGTGCTATAGTCTGGTTTTGAGCCTGTATTAAAACCCTACTAAATTCTCAACTTTCTCAATTTTCTCAACGGACTGAAAAGGTCAAATCACATTGTTGTAAATGCAAAGAAACTGAATCTGGGTATGCCTGAGTATGTTTTACCACTGCCTGAATCGGTTTAAGAGTTAAAGGGCACAAGCCAGCAGTTTTGCTTCCTTCTTCAGAAAATCATGTGATGAAGTGTAACTAATGTTCAACGAGACAAAAAAGTAGAGCCATCACAAAGCATAAAGGTTTGCGAAAAAACTATATTTCATTCAGCCTGGTCCACAAGAGTGGGGAAATTATCGTACTAACCAGTAATGCAGGTGTTTGTTCCCGGCGACGTCCAGATAACCAGAGTACTGCTTGAAGCTGGGCTGTTTCTTCAGTCCTGGGAGGGATTTGATTTCGTCCTTGTCTGGGGCCCCCGTTGCCCCCATCGTCCCCAGCAGAAAACAAAGCACCAACCCACGCATCTGCAAACACACTTGAAGTTACACTTCAAGCTATTCTTCATTCAAGAAATGTTTATCGTTTCCAATAATTCCAACGCGAACACCAAAGTTTTCTGGTTCTATTAATGCACCCATGTTACGTGCTGCTAACCTACCGGTGGCGGAAGAGCTAGTAGCTTCTTGGTGAGCTTTAAACATTGGCTATAAACTAGAAATATGGCTATGCAAGGAAACCTGGTAAACTACGGCCAAAATCTGAAAAGTCTCATCTTGTCATCAACTCTTACTTTGGATTGAAAATTACGCTCGTCTGTAACTACTTGGATAAATTCCACCGATCGTGTGAAAGTTTTAATAACATCATTCATTCGGGAAAAAAATCACAGTAACAACTAAGACATGAGCTGTAAATTAAGAAGCTAACTATGGACTAAAGAAATAGTAACAACGCTAATTACACGGTAAAAATACAGAGCAAAGACAATAACTTTATTAGCAAATGAAAAAAAAATTCAAACCTCACCTTCCGGGCGAAACCTACCACTCCAGTGCAGACTAACAACGTGAAGAGCCGTAAGTCATGTGACAATCGGTACTTCCTTCTTTTGTATCTCGTGATCGAGGTATCACGTGACAGGTAAGTAGTCTTGCAAAGACATTTTAGTATAATTAACTACATATTTTTGGACAGATCAGATGTATGAATTTGTTGTTATGGGCTGCAGCCTTTTTTTTTCTACAGGCGCAACGGAGGATATAATGTATGCGATCTCACAAGCGTCACTCAGTGCAATCGCACTGTCAGGTTTATATGGGGTCCTGCTCCTCCTGGAGTGAACGGGAATGAAAGATACTTTGGCAAAGCCAGCTCTTATTAAAGAAGCAACAGACATGGAATTTAGGATAAGACGGAAACCAAAAGTATTATATGTTGCAAATCAAATGTGGCAAGATAAATGGGAGGGAGAGTTGAATTCAAAGAAGTATCAAGACAAAATCTATTCTTAATGGTAACAGAAGAGAGTAAATAGAATTGACTAGACTGGGATATTGTGGATTAAACAAAACACGAAAAATAGTAGCAAAACACCCCACAGGTTTGTGTGAGAAGAGTGAACAAGAGGAGTCCGTAGAACAGTAATTATGGTATGTAGGGGTTTTGAGACACAAATGATGAGTTATGAGGGCTAAATTCAGGGGAAAAGATGTGCAAGTATTCACATTAAAAGGATTATTCGTCATGGGTGAAGTGGAACGTATGAGGGCTTTTAAGGGAGATACTTTTTAATATTTTCATAGGAAGGTAAAAATATTTTAATGAGAATTTAAATTAGAATATAAGATGATCATTCGTGAGTAGGAGAGAAGGGAGTATTGGTCATCTATTTATATGGCAAATTATTGTAATCTCTGATCCACACTCTGCAGCAGAAGGTGGCGGTAATGCACCATGAATTTGGATGCAAACCGCTGTAAAACAACAGAAAGAAGAAGAAGAAGAATTGGGCTGTGTCCACCACTTCTTTTCTGGTCTGGTTCATGGAACTGTATCAGAGACAATGCATCTCCTTGGCTGTGTCCCATTATCTTTCACTCCCCCCTCCTTTACTCCCCCCCCCCACTACCACTCCTCCACTACAGCGGAAGTATGTGGACCAAAGGAGGGGAGTTAACGAGTGGAGCCAAGGAGAGAACAAGGGGGGTGAGGAAAACCGGGACAAACAGTACAAACAGAAACCTGACATTGCGGCTCCTGTCCGGTTTGCGCCGTGACACTAATTAATATGCAACCAGCGACATTGGATCAAAGTAAAAATCTGTACAAACATAACACTTTACTATAATCCCAGAATCCTGATACGTCTGATATCTGAACACCTCATATACTGTAGCAGCCTATGTCCGAGGCTATTGTCATTTGCAACTCGGCGAATTCAGAAACATGCAGATTAGGCCAAGTGAAACATAGCCTAGCCTATATGTCCATATATATTACGAGTTATTGTTTCTCAATGTTCAATGTTCACATTGAAAAACATCCGTAACAAATGTATTGGTTATAAATACTGCATGTCATTTGGAAGTAAAGTAAATTCATCCATGCATGTTCATGTAGGCTACTGAAATAATGGTAGCTATTTTTGGTTTTCATGTACAAACAAATATACAGTGCATCCGGAAAGTATTCACAGCGCTTCACTTTTCCCACATTTTGTTATGTTACAGCCTTATTCCAAAATGGAATAAATAAATTTTTTCCCTCAAGATTCTGCACACAACACCCCATAATGACAACATGAAAGTTTTTTTAAAATTTTTGCAAATTTATTAAAAATAAAAAACTAAGAAATCACATGTACATAAGTATTCACAGCCTTTGCTCAATACTTTGTTGATGCACCTTTGGCAGCAATTACAGCCTCAAGTCTTTTTGAATATGATGCCACAAGCTTGGCACACCTATCTTTGGGCAGTTTCGCCCATTCCTCTTTGCAGCACCTCTCAAGCTCCATCAGGTTGGATGGGGAGTGTCGGTGCACAGCCATTTTAAGATCTCTCCAGAGATGTTCAATCGGATTCAAGTCTGGGCTCTGGCTAGGCCACTCAAGGACATTCACAGAGTTGTCCTGAAGCCACTCCTTTGATATCTTGGCTGTGTGCTTAGGGTTGTTGTCCTGCTGAAAGATGAACCGTCGCCCCAGTCTGAGGTCAAGAGCAGATTTTCATCCAGGATGTCTCTGTACATTGCTGCATTCATCTTTCCCTCAATCCTGACTAGTCTCCCAGTTCCTGCCGCTGAAAAACATCCCCACAACATGATGCTGCCACCACCATGCTTCACTGTAGGGATGGTATTGGCCAGGTGATGAGCGGTGTCTGGTTTCCTCAAAATATGACGCCCGGCATTCACGCCAAAGAGTTCAATCTTTGTCTCATCAGACCAGAGAATTTTTTTTCTCATGGTCTGAGAGTCCTTCAGGTGCCTTTTGGCATAACTCCAGGCGGGCTGCCATGTGCCTTTTACTAAGGAGTGGCTTCCGTTTGGCCACTCTACCATACAGGCCTGATTGGTGGATTGCTGCAGAGATGGTTGTCCTTCTGGAAGGTTCTCCTCTCTCCACAGAGGAACGCTGGAGCTCTGACAGAGTGACCATCGGGTTCTTGGTCACCTCCCTGACTAAGGCCCTTCTCCCCCGATTGCTCAGTTTAGACGGGCGGCCAGCTCTAGGAAGAGTCCTGGTGGTTCCGAACTTCTTCCATTTACGGATGATGGAGGCCACTGTGCTCATTGGGACCTTCAAAGCAGCAGAAATTTTTCTGTACCCTTCCCCAGATTTGTGCCTCGAGACAATCCTGTCTCAGAGGTCTACAGCCAATTCCTTTGACTTCATGCTTGGTTTGTGCTCCAACATCCGCTGTCAACTGTGGGACCTTATATAGACAGGTGTGTGCCTTTCCAAATCATGTCCAATCAACTGAATTTACCACAGGTGGACTCCAATTAAGCTGTAGAAACATCTCAAGGTTGATCAGTGGAAACAGGATGCACCTGAGCTCAATTTTGAGCTTCATGGCAAAGGCTGTGAATACTTATGTACATGTGAGTTTTTTATTTTTAATAAATTTGCAAAAAAAAAAAAAAAAAACCTCTTTCATGTTGTCATTATGGGGTGTTGTGTGTAGAATTTTGAGGAAAAAAATGAATTTATTCCATTTTGGAATAAGGCTGTAACATAACAAAATGTGGGAAAAGTGAAGCGCTGTGAATACTTTCCGGATGCACTGTATATAAACCTTCTTCCCTGTCTTAAATTGCTGAATTTGTTTGTTGGATATGAGCCACAAAAACCAACTGACATTTTGCAATTGGGTAGGATGCTTTACTAATATCTTGCATAATTGGGAGAATTCAAGTTTCCTGCCATCTCTGCTTTCTGGATTTGGATAGTACAACAAAATCACCCAGAAATGTGAAAAGACTTCCGCTGTAGCCTGCATCTTTGAACACTTGGCTGGAGGAGTAACAGAGGGCAGAGTTGAAGCCACTTCGCCTGTCTACTTCAATACAGGGGGCAACAGGGCTCAGGCAGTAAGAGCAGTCGTCTGGCAGTCGGAGGGTTACCGGTTCAATCCCTCGCCCGGGCTGTGTCGAAGTGTCCCTGAGCAAGACACCTAACCCCCAAATGCTCCTGACGAGCTGGTCGGAGCCTTGCATGGCAGCCAATCGCTGTTGGTGTGTGAGTGTGTGTATGAATGGGTGAATGAGAAGCATCAATTGTACAGGGCTTTGGATAAAGGAGCTATATAAATGCCAACTATTTACCATATATTGGGACAGTGGAGGGAGGGAGTCCATGAAGATTGGTTTTCGGGGCACGGAGTAGAGGAGAGTGGTATTGGAGTAAAGGAGGGTGCATTTTTCATACAGTGTATAGGGACGCACGCATCCATTGGTCTTCTGCTGCTGTAGCTTATCCACTTCAAGGTCTGAAATGTTGAATGTTCATTGATGCTTTTCTGCACTACTGCTATAACATGTGGTTATTTACCACTTACTATTTACCAGTTACTGTCACCTTCCTGATCAGCTTTAACTAATCTGGCCATTCTCCTCTGACATCTCATGAACAAAGCATTTTCACTTGCAGAACTGCTGTTCACTGTATGTTTTTTCTTTTTCGCATCAACCTCTGTAAACTCTAAGAGACTATAGTGCATGGAAATCCCCTGCGATCAGCAGTTTCTGAGATTCTGAAACCACCATGTCTGGCCCCAACAATTATTCTGAGGTCAAAGTCTCTTAGATCACATTTCTTCTCGATTCTGATGTTTGGCCTGAACAACTGAACCTTTATGCATTGTGCCACATTATTTATATATTATGATTATATATTTGCATTAATTAGATACTTGTATTACAGAGCTGGTGTACAAGTAATAGCCAAATTAGTACATTTAATTTTACACAGATTGCATGCTTGGTGTCACAGAATTACTGATAGGCCTTGAGGATATACAGTGCTCAGCGTAAATGAGTACACCCCCCTTCAAAAACAATATCTCAATGAACACAAAAACAATTTCCAAAATGTTGACAAGACTAAGTTTTATTTAACATCTGTTTAACTTATAACACGAAAGTAAGGTTAATAATATAATTTAGAGAACAAAATTTTCAGTTTTACTCAAATTAGGGTGATGCAAAAATGAATACACCCCACTGAAAGTCTCTGGAGCAAAGCTAAATTTTAGACTACAAATGTCTAATTTAACAATAATCAACCACAGGTGAGTCTAATTATTCATTACACAGGTGCCCAGCAGACTGTTGACTATAAAAGGGTGTTACTTCCCTTCCCATTTCATGTTGTTAGCAATGGCACCACATGGAAGAGAAATGGCGAGAGACCTGAGAAAGAAAATAATTTCTTTACACCGCAAAGGTGAAGGCTACAAGAAGATCAGCAAAGCTTTACTTATCAGTCAAAATACTATAGCAAAAGTGATACAAAAATTTAAAAAAGATGGAACTGCAACCATCTCACAGAGACGTCCAGGCCGTCCATGGAAGTTACCACCTCGACAGCAGCGTCTTCTGATGAGAAGGGTTGAAGAAAATCGGCATGCAAGTTCAGTTATCTAAGGAAGTAGAAAGCCAAACTGGGGTGACTATTTCTCATGTCACAATACGGCGTACACTGCAGAGGAATGGCATGCGTGGGTGCCGTCCACGAAGGAAGCCTCTCCTAAAGCCCAGGCACAAAAAAGCCCGCCTAGAGTTTGCCAGGGGCCATGCTGACAAAGATGAAGACTACTTGGACTCTGGAGTGATGAGACCAAGATAAATGTTTTTGGAACTGATGGCTTCAAAACTGTATGGTGTTGCAAAGGTGAGGAATACAAAGAAATGCATGATGCCTACAGTGAAACATGGTGGTGGCAGTGTCCTTAAGTGGGGTTGCATGAGTGCTGCTGGTGTCGGGGAGCTGCATTTCATTCATGGCATCATGAATTCAGATGTATTGCTCTATACTGAAAGAGAAGGTGCTACCATCACTCTGTGCCCTTGGTCGTCATGCACTTTTCCAACATGACAATGATCCTAAACACACATCTAAGGCCACTGTTGGATTTCTGAAGAAGAACAGGGTGAAAGTGATTCAGTGGCCAAGTATGTCTCCTGATCTGAACCCAATTGAACACCTGTGGGGAATTCTGAAGAGACATGTTGAGCATCACTCTCCATCCAGCATCCAGTCTCTCTAAGAGGTCATTCTAGAAGAATGGAAAAAGTTTGATGTAGCAAAATGTCAGCATGTTCATTCCATGCCTAGAAGACTTGGTGCTGTCATTAAAAATCATGGGGGCCATACAAAGTACTAGATGTAGTAGTTTTTGTTGTGGGGTGTACTCATTTTTGCATCGCCCTTATTTGAGTAAAACTGAAAAATGTGGAATCTAAGTTATATTATTAACCTTACTTTCATGTTATAAGTTAAACAGATGTTATATTAAACTTGGTCTTGTCAACATTTTGGAAATTGTTTTTGTGTTCATTGAGATATTGTTTAAAATGTTACTTTTCAAAGGGGGTGTACTCAATTACACTGAGCACTGTAAGTGTGTCTTAACTGCACTCTGTTGGTCCGATAGATTAAAATTAAAGGATGCTGGCGTATATGGTTCAGATGCTAGCAGTCCCTCATAGTATGGATTATTTCTTCATTTTGTTTTTGAACTTCTGTTTGCTATGGACTATGCTTGAATAGGCCTCCTGCAAGAAAAAAAAAATCATTCTTCTCATAAATGGCTCCCACGAGTGTGCCATGTTGTATTCAACGAACGCACTTAATCACTTGTCAGATATAATACAGTATATACGGTACTGTAGGTGGATTCAGTCGGATAGATGGTTAATGGGGTTAACAAGAACAAGGGATGACAGATACCGGATTTGATAGGCTGTGGTTAATTTGTTTCTTGGAAAACATAATATTTTTTCTCCGAAACAATCTACTGAAATACATTTCTGAAAACATTTGATGCAAGAAATAAGCAATGCTGTTGCTTAATCTTGATTCATATTTTATCCGCAACACCTAATTTGAAAGTTGAAATTAAATTCGGTGCAGCAGGCGAGTTGCACTGACATGCAGTGCAGGCTCTTGTTTGCATGACTTGTACGACAGGTCGGGGCCATTCGTAAATGTTATTCCTACCTCAAGAGCATTATAAATAACCTAAATTGGTGAATGCGCCACGTTCTCTTAAATCACTCGTTTTAAGAGATTTAAGCGATTTAGTTGGAATGTACATTGCTGAAACTTATTTTTTTGCCACCTGTATTTTGTTTTTGTTACAATAAAAAAAAAAAAATCATGGTCCGGATTCACACTCCAAAACTATAGGTGGCAGAGTGTGCCTTTATGTTGTATCATAACTCTATGATCCCACACACCACCGAAGAAGGCGCTCTTTTGTCGCGGGCAAGGCAAAATTACTCAAAGAATGTGTAACGTTAGCTAATGTCTGAAGGAATACGAAGTTGCAAATTGTTTGAAGAGTGACGGAAGCAAAGTTCGTGAAGGTATGGAAGTTTTTATTATTATTAGAATTACCTCGTTATCGATTCATTCAGGTAACGTTATATATTAGGTAGCTTGCTAGCAAGTAACGAAAGACGCTGGCTTGCTAGCTAAAGCTTTCTCTGTTTAACCTGTTAGCAGAATATGCTAACTGGCTAAATATTCAACGATAAACTTGTCTATAAGCTTTGCACTAACTACGCATTCGTGTGCTATAGTTTCCGAAAGTGGTCATTTTCACGAAAATACACAAAGCAGGTCTATTTTTGGTTATCTTCAATTATCGCGACGACATTTTGTAGCAGCTAGCCTAGCTATCGTAACTGTAATGTTACTTGGCGAACTAACGATAATGGCGTCACGGACTAATGTCAGCGAAAACACGATTTTGGCGAAGTCGATTGCTTCATCGATACTGCTTTTCCACAACGAATGACCCTTCGATTTTATGATGCGACTGATATTGGTCACGGGCTTCATGAGGTGATGACTGCAAAATTGAACTTGTGTAGGACTTGTAAATATCTGGCTACAAAATGGCGGTGACAACGTAGCTAACCTAGCTAGGCAATCACGGACCACTAAGCATGTCGGACTCGTTGGACTGCTAACGGGTAGGTAAGTTAGTTCGTTGCTAATTGGATACTCTTGCACGTTACTGTTTGTTGGTTCAATTAAAATTTGTCAACTATTGTGTGTCTGTAAAACAAAGCGCACGTTGACGTCGCCTACGTAACTTGTGGAGTCTAGGCTAAGCTTACTCAAACGTTACCGGGCAAACAAATGTATCATTTAAATGTTACTAGACAGGTAATCGAGTACAGCCTAAATCAATTAGGTCAGCGCAGTAAAATTATGTAACGTGTGCATTAATATGCGTTTCTTCAAGGGCAACTCGTCATGAGCAAATTTAACATAGACTCACTGCGTTCCAAACTGAATTTAACGTCGGTTTAATGGTCGTTTTTCACCTGACGAATGGTTGCTTGTTGGCAAGACCCTAAAACGTTTTGGTTGACGTGAATTGACGCAATAATGATAGGGACCAACATAACTACACAACTTCTCTGCGTTCGAAAGACCGTGTTAGCCCACGATGTTGCGAACAGCACCTAGTACAGTAGCATAGTGTTGTGCAGGCAAATCTCAATTAAGTTTGTATATGGTTAATCTTAACATTCATTAAAAACTGATACCGTCTATATAAAACGATGTTTGTAGGCCTACGTGCGTGAACACTTTTGGCTGAGCCTGGCCGGTTACTCTCGTTAGCAACAGCTTCCCCACCATGCTCACGGGGGAGCACCATTACCGTGTCCCTATGCTGAAACGGATCGCGTACGAGTCTTGTACCAGGTTTTTATGAAAACGGAAGGAATTAGACTTTATACACCCCCCACACCACACACACACACACACACGCGCGGAAACCAAAGCTGTTGGTTCGGAACATCGTGAGCTATCTTGGAATTTGGAAAGATAGTTACGAGTGCTAGTAACTTTCTAGCTAATTTAAGTTATGCAGCAAACATTGAGCATCTGTTGATAAGTTTGCTAGCATAGCATGCATTCACTTCACCCGAGTGTGAAACGATTTTGAGCATAACCCTTTGCGAATGACTGATCCAGGGATCTGGACTACGGGGTGCTACTTTACATTCGTGTAGTAACGTTAAAACTCGAACTTCAACAAAACAAAATGTTTTTTCAGGCACTAAGTTCAACGGAGGACCGACGGTGTTCCACAATCTATATGGATTTCATCCGCTCGTTTCCGCACTCGCTGGACATGCTTAATTTCAGAGCATGTAATTTATTGGGAGAAAACGAAGATTTTCGGGGCGCCGGACGGACCTTTTCGTACCAAAATCACACCAGTCAGCCTACTATATATTCCTGATGAAGATTTAACTGAAAGTCGTTGACCGCAAGTAGGGCTGTCACGATTATTTCGGATTACCGAATAACCGTAAACCAAATCACTGGTATTACCTTCCTGACCTCATTCACTTTGTTTTATGGGAGCCGTTTTTACCTCCACCATTATGAAATGAGGACAGTGCGTTTATCTGTCATTCCATGCCGGACATGGCGAGATTGCCATGTAATTTGCCGTGTACATTCATGCGCCCAAGAGGAAGAAACCCATTGAAGCCATTACTTTTCCTGTAGCGTCACCATCAGGCCATACATTTCTTTAAGTAATGACTGGATTGCCAATAATATATGTGGTGTTTACATGTCTCACCATAAAACGATAATGGAGTATATTCAGTCTCAAGCGCTCTCTCTTGCGTTCAGAGCCCTGTTCCCCTCTGTCCTACTAGCATGCGGAAAAGCACATTTTAGAAGACGCATCAACCGGTTGATTCTATATTTGAAATACACAAGTGACTTTCTTTATCGGGCATCATTTGCATGGGAAGGAACTGATGGTAAATTTGGATGTGAATTTTCATAACCGCGGTATGACGGTTATACAGTGATCGTGACAGCCCTAGCTGCAAGTGTTTTGTGTAGTGTTGGTCAGCGCTATGATATTATGGGGAATGCCTTTTACAGCTGGTTGTTGCTTTCCAGCCCTAACGCCGTCGTGCATGTGTCGGGTAAATTTTTCCTTGCAACGATTTTATGCTGCTTCAAATGCATGCAGCACACGTCGGCACCATTGCGTTTTCCGTACGTAAACCGCAAGGTTGTGTTGAACCAAACAAATGCGCTTTTAAAATTTCCCTGTAAAACTTGAAGTCTGTGTCGTGGATAAAACCGAACGTGTAGCTGCGAAAGACAGTGGTGTTTTCAAAAAAATGTTCCTGTGCATTTTATCCAACTTATTTTTTCCATCCCTGAAAATGTTCTGCATAACTATTTTGTGATGTCCCCCCCTGTTGAGACATTTCATGTGTGGGATTTCTCTTTTCTTCCTTTCTGTTGGCGCACTGGAATTTTTAGGACCTGGGATAACACACACAGACGCAAACACAAACAAAAGAAATAAACCGAATTCCCCCCCTCCCCCCCCCAAAAAAAAGAAAAAAGAAAAAAAAACCGACGCAAGTGCAACGCAAAGTGCACCACCGAGTGCTAAGATCGGGCCGAGTGTAGTCGCAGCATGTCTCGCAGACGGAGCCGCAGCGGAAGCCCCTCTCACCAGACCACCAACAGCAATGACCCCCGCGACTTGGAGAGGAGGATTTTTGTGGGGAATTTGCCAACAACCCTAATGGACAGGAAGGACATGGAGGATCTGTTCAGTCCGTACGGGAAGATAAATGGTTAGTAGTCCACATGCAATTCTTCACTACTCCAGTACAACTGAAGCCATTTTACCTGTTTTTGTTATTTGTGGATTTATTTTTCCTGTAAAGAGATTTTTATTAAATGCTGTGCTGCTAATGTAGCCTGTTCTGGTGGCACGTGTAATGTGCTGCCTTTTATTTTATACCCTGATCAATGCGGCACGTCTCATTTTCACTCAGTTTGTATCCTGATTATCTGTGACCTGAATATCACTCAGTTGGTGTTAACCCTTTGAGCCCCCTAGTTGTATGTCGAATTTGAATTCTTAAAAGGTTTTGTGTCTTTTCTCAGTCTGTCTTTGAAAAGCCTCTGTTCATTAAGACTGTATGCTTGTCCAGTTAGCAAAACATCAGCCTGAATGGTCTAATTGCACCAAATCAGAATGCAACACTAAATTGTTAGTGTTGAGTTCTGATTCTGATTTTAAATTCAACGTAAAAGCGCAGCTATCCTCTGCAGCAGGCAGTCCTTTGACCAGTCATGCCCTTGCAACCCGCTCCAGTCCTGCAGTCTTTTGGCGCAATGCTGGCTGACTTCAGCCGCTGGAATGGCGGGTGATCACGGCTGCACGCATTTCAGAGGAAAAGCCAGTGTGCGCTTACACGGGACGAAAACCCAAACTCGTCCCCCCCCCCCCGGTGCTCAAAGGGTTAACGCGTATTTTAAAGATTCCCATGAAGACCGTGCCATTTCGAAGTCAGGCACTGTTAATTTGGTCAGGCACAGGTGTGTCTTGGATTGAACAGCACACAGAAAGAAAAAGCGTGCTGAAAGATAAAAACACAGAAAGATAAAAAACCCTCCCCCCAGAAACGCCTGTTCCTTTTTCCAGCCCTGTCCATGTTCCGCGGGTACGGATTTGTGCAGTTTGAGCGAGCCGAGGAAGCTGAAGCTGCCAAGGCGGGACAAAACGGTCGCTTTTATAGAGGGTATAAACTAGGTAAGGCTCCGATGGAGCGGCCCTGGCTGCCCGAGACCCCGCAGACAGACGGTGAATTTTGCCCACCTTAAACTGAATTGCAACAAAATAATAAAAAAAAGAAATAAAAAAATTGCAAATGGGGAATGTTGTGTCATGGGAATTCCTAACCAATGAACCAATGTTTTTCTGGTTTTTGGAGAGGAAAGGGGTACTGTAGTGGTAATGAACGTGCATGATGATGCTCTATATCGAGAACTTTATCCCCCTTCTGGTGTTCGATCTCACATTTTAGAAATTTACTCGGAGAAAAATAATTGCATAGATGCAGTCATTATGCTTCAGTGTGGGATTGCCTTTAAAATTACTGATGAAAATGACTGCGAATTTGGCACAAGCTTTCATGAGCTGGAGGCCTTTCATTATCGCACAAAGTACAATTAATTTGTGGGATCACCAATGTATTAAGCATTTTGCACGCTTTAATGCATTAGCAGAAGGAAAAATATTGTTAGAAACTTAAAACGTGTTACCCTGATGGATGCCGGTTTATTATGACCTGGATTGATTCGTCTGTCTTCCTAGCCATTTTATATGGGAACCTTGGGACATCCTGAATGATGAGAACAAAGCCTCTGAATGCTTTTGCATAGCCTAGTGACCACTTTCTTTTGAAGTTTGTTCAGCCGTCCTAATGGCAGTAGAGGCACAGCTTTCACCAGTACAGGCATTTCATTAATTCATTCTATTTGACCACATCTCTGGAGTGAAGTAGTCTTGCTGATTTTGACTTTAAATGCAGACACATGCTGAACTATAAAAATCTGCAGCCAGCAATGCGTCCCTTTAGCTTGTGTGTCTGACTGGATTCTTAAGACAATTGAATGAGGGCACTGAGATTTAAGTAAGGCTGAATAATTTAAAATGGTTGAGTCCCACTTTTAACTTCCGTTTTGTTCAATGCCACTGGACACTAAAGTCCTGTGTCTTGGTGCCCTGTGAATATTCCTTGTTTGTGCCGCTTCGTTTTGTTAACTGGAAAAATGTGTTCAGTGCATAACGAAAAATCGGCAGCTGGATGCATTGGCTGAAGGTGCACAGTGCTGGACTGGACAGACGTGGTCTGATTGTGCTTTTACTGAAAGGTCTTGAAGCACACTGAGCTTTCACTGTGGGAAGAGGGACTACAATAGATTCACTACTAGTTCTCTGTGACAAATACTGATTGGACACTGAATTTTAAATGTCTTTGAATGAATGCGTGCATCAAATTTACAGCGCCATCAAAGGGCAGTCTACAAACTGGCTTCTGACCAAAATGATCAGTTCATCAGGTAAAAAAAGAGAACCAAATCACAAAAACAAAACACCGCAGTGAACCCTTTCCCGTAAATGTGCCTGAATTGTGTTAATCAGAATGTAGCTCAATACAGTATGGATACTTACCTGCCAAAATAATGGGAAACCAGAGAAATGGCTCCTTAAGGGATGTAACGGGTGGTCTGGAGGGCGCATTACCCATGCAGTACCCCTTGAAGACGTCGGTTGTAACTGGTATGGGTGCGGTTTCTTGGTTTGCATCTTGTCTGAGAAAGTTTGTTTGGAAAAAAAAAAATAGTTTTGAATCTCCATATTCTGGCTAACCCGCATACAAAAGGCATTCATCACAGTTGCATTTGGGGTCAGATGAACTAACAACGAAAAGGTCTTTGGAAATGCTTCTGGTGGCCCCTGAGATGCCGTAGCGCAATAAATTAGGAATGGAAAGCAATTTATATTGTATTGCTGATACCTGGAATCGGAGGTGGATAAACCACTCTTGGTCCATAATGGAGTTAACTTGAATAGTAGCAAGCGCTACTATTGCTTCATTTAATGTGGGTCATTGTAAAGCAAGACCAGCTAATGGCTTCTGGGTCCACTAGCCATTTACGACTATTGGAAAATGAAAGTAATTTCATTGCGTGGCCATTCTTGCCTGATGCTCTTACAGATGTGGAGTACCTCAACGTTGATCAAAGTAATATAAACGTGCGATATCACCAGGAAGGCTCAAAGCCATTCCTAATCACTGTGTGTAATGTGAACTTAAATCAACGGTTTATATTGTAAGGAAAGTAAATACCAAGAGTCTTAACCTCTGTATCCCAAAAGAAAATGTGAGGTGTCAAAAATGGTATGAGGCAATATTCACGAAAATGTATAGCCTTCGTTTACTTGCTCGCATTAATGCTAGCACAATATGACTACGGTGTGGAAGACCAAAAAAAGACAAACTCCTGTTTTTCTCCTGATGCGGTTTCAAAATTGAGATTGACAATTGGCGCTGTCACTCATTTGTAGAACTGAAATACACTGATTGCCTGTAGACCGTGTTAAAATTCCAGGATATTGAAAATGTATAGCAATGCTATTCCCGGTAGAAAAGGTGTTGCCTTTTCTTTATGGATCGTTCTTAATCACGTGAGTTTCCTTGGCGATGACATGTTAGAGGACAAGCGGCCATAGCAACACATAGATTTTTTTTGGTAAAACACAGGTTGACAGGGCATCCACTAAAAAATATGATGGTTCCCAGTCAATATCAGTTTTCATATGAAGTTAGGACTGTTAACCTGTAACAGAAGAAAACAAGGATCTGCACAAGCTGTGCTTCAGTTCAGTTAGCTATAACTTTAAATCCTACTAATATTCTTGATTTATGCATTGCCAACATAAAAGCGGTGACACAATGGAAATGGCTAACAACGTTAGGCCTATTGCCTAGTCAGTCACTCACTAAAGGTAAAGCATATTTTCTGCACACAGCATCATTTTTAGGTAACACCATGGCATTTTGCAACTCTGTAATCAAGTGTTTTCATTTATGGATAAGGTATTTCAAGAGCGTTCTAGCTAGCGAACCATCTACAATGCCAAGTAAATGTTTTCATCTTTGATTATCCGCTCGTCTTCAGAATGACTTTACGTCCAAAAGAGTTATGATGTAACCAGTTGGCTGGGATATACAAGTTGTTGTAAAGTACCTCGTGGCTTGCTAGTTTGGACTTTACACAACTGTTCCTTGTGATTTTTTTTTTTAGCTCACTGGTTAGTTATATCACTCACTTTTAATGCATTCTATCATATAAATAAGCTTGCCAGTAACAAAGTGATCTGATCGAGGTTTGACAACCTTCAAATTTCTTATCCCTGGTGGGTAATAAGCAAATGAAAAAATATCCCTATGAGCTCAATTTGAGCAGAAACTAACTATAATGAACCAGTGTTATCGCTGTATTTTTATCCTTTGTCATTGACCTGAGAGAGAAAAAAATTTGGCTGAAAAATGCATTGAGTTCTATGGGAAAGTTGTCCTCCACAGGCCAAGGTTACAAGCTTTCTGGCGTGTATTTAGAACGATCCATGAATTGTTCATTGCGAGGGAGTGTCTGGTACATTTACTCTTATTGGGTTATTTTACATGTTGCAAATTGATATTGTCATAGATTTCAGCAGGTCGTTGACTGACCAACTATTTTTGGGCCGGGGGGGGAGGGGGCATCTTTCAGGATTTGAAAACATTCATGAACATTCTTAGAAATTGCACAGTTGTTGACAGTCAACCCTGCAGAGTACACCGTTCATATCTCGGCTAGTCTGCATTCTCAATCGTCCACAAATCGTCCTAGAAGGAATTTTCTCCCCATCCATTCTGATGTCATCTGCATACGTTATGGGAAATAGATTTGAAAGAAACTTATGAATCTGTTTGGGTTTTAGCAACGGGGGCGGGGGGGGGTTAATCCATGCCACCATGAACTGTGGTGAGAGATTTTTTGATTAAGTTGAACGTTTGGATTGGTTTATTTTCAGATATAAATATGGCTGCGGAGCGACGACAGAGTAAGGCTCAGTCCCGGCAGAGCCCCCCACGCAGGTAATGTAACGATTCAGTGCCTATAGTGTGAAGAAGTGACCGTTTCCGCTTCTCTGGTAATCATTCTTTACGTAAGGAGCACCTTCTGAGTACAGGGCGGAGTTTCACCTACTTATCATTATTTTCTTTCTTTTTTTTTTTGGTCAACATCACGGACGTCTTAACGAGTTTAAGTTTGGTCGTGGCGAGCTTCTTCACTTCCAGTTGTGCTTTGTGTTCTAAAATAAAAGTGCTGAAATAAAATAGGAAGAGAAAAAAAAACACTTATCTGTGGGTATCCTTGTCTTAAGTATTTTATGCCGGCCTTCTCTTCCTCGACTCTTGCTGTCAGAATTTGGAGTCGGCTCTTCAGACTTCAATCAGAATATCGTTCTCTCAGGCTGTAATTATGAAATGCACTTCACTGCATTGTCAGGCCTTCTGCTATTCAATTGAAATGTTTGGTATCTTGATGGGTAATAAAATGTGGAATTGTGTTTGTGTGGAAAATGTTTTCTTTTTTTGAACGGTGTATTCATCAATAATTGTGTGGCCCAAAAATGCTTCCTATGAATGTCGAGCAATTTATTTTGTTTATTTTTTTTTACAAGCATGATGCAGATGCGCGTTTGAACAGGAAATCTGCACATTTTAAAGACAAGCTCAAAACGATATCCAATTTTTCCTCAATTAAGCCAATTCTTCATAACCATATCCATAACCACATCTTAAAGTATATATTGCAACCAAATGCAGAAAATTTAAATATCCTCCACCCTCATTCACTTCCTGGAAAACAAGATGTACCAGTACGTCGATCAGATGTAAATTTTCCGTTCCCCTCCAATCAATATGCTTTCACCCAGGCGTCCCTCCTCATTTGATGTCAAATTAACTCCCCGACCCTTAAAAAATTCTCCATTTCACTCGTGTACACTTCATTTTGCAGAATCTAGGACTGCTTTTACTTCAGTTTAGGCTTGTCTTTACGCGTTTTCTGAAAATAAACGTACCGTTGTTTATGTTCTTATTTGATTGAATAGGGTTGAATGCATTCTCATTATTTTCAAACAATCAATATGGCTTTTAACAAAACCTCAAACCATACCATTTGTTCCCTCCGGAATTGTTCTTTGGTGCACTGGGCAAATGCCTTTTCAAGGACAATGGAGGAATGTGTTTGCAGGCATTTTACATGTCTTTGTAAAAATCATGTGTAATTATTTCAAGAATCCTGCCCAGTTTCATTCTAATTGCGAAGTAAAATGGAGCCCTGCGTGAAGTGGGGGGTGGTGGGGAGGTTTGGTTTTCCCCACGGGGAACCTGAAAAGACTCCTGTCAGTTCGGGAGAATGCCCTCCCCGGCCATATTGCCGGGACCTGTAGTTTCAGAAGAGTCCTCTGATCATCACTGCAGCTGCTATGTTGCTGTGTGTTCCACTGAAGGCATTTAATATCTTGCATCTATCCGTCGTGATATCGCGGAGATTTCTGAAATCGACCTTGTGATTCCCCATCCATCGGATTTTTATTTGTGCCTCAATTTAAGAGGCGATTGCTCTGAATCCCTTACCCATGTAAACCTGCGTCATATTCAGTTGCCTGCGTTCTCTCGTCTCTATGCGATTATCGTATTTTCTGCAAGTAAGACTTTATATGTATTCAACAAACCATTTTTGTTTTTGATGTCCTGGCTTAATGTACATTCTCATTTAACGATGATTTCTGTCCCCTGTAGGCCCCCCTACGGTGGATATGGCGATGTACGGGATGACCGGACACGCTCTCGCTCTCCCATGCACGGCCGGGACTCCCGCGATCATAGGGACGGTCGTGAAATGCGGGAGCCGGGTCGTGAAATGCGGGAGCCGAGTCGTGACATGAGGGAGCCAGGTCGTGACATGAGGGAGCCAGGTCGTGACATGAGGGAGCCGAGTCGTGACATGAGGGAGCCTGGTCGTGACATGAGGGAGCCGAGTCGTGACATGCGGGAGCCGGGTCGTGACATGCGGGAGCCGGGTCGTGACATGCGGGAGCCGGGTCGTGACATGAGGGAACCCGGTCGTGACGTGAGGGAGCCAGGTCGTGACATGAGGGAGCCAGGTCGTGACATGAGGGAGCCAGGTCGTGACAGCAGAGAGCCGGGTCGTGACAGCAGAGAGCCGGGTCGTGATGTGAGGGAGCCTGGCCGCGAGCCCAGGGGGGCACACCCTCGGGAGCATGACCCAAGAGATCCAAACTTCAATAGGTACCGTGGCTCCGATAGCCGAGAGAAGGATCCAAGAGGTGACCCCGCCTTCAGGTGAGACTGTTTTGACAGGTTCTTGTGCCCAAAGCTTTATAAAAATGAAAGGGTTTTTGGAATATGGCCTGAAGAGTTTTGATCTCTAGAAATTGGTGAAGTTCTCCAAATGTGGTAGGATGGTTGTCTAATCTCCCGAACAATTGTCTGCAATATGGCGTCCATAGCTGCTTCGTTTTGTAATTAACATGCAAATTGGCTATATCATTCACTGATGCAGCAATCATTCTGAAATGTATTGTGCACCCTGACAAGGCCTCACTGGCAGGATATTCCAAATTTGAAAGCAATCTGTCAAACAACAGATTCCACAAGCGCTTGAACACACCCTTTTTTAAACCCAATTTTTAATATGTGAAAAACTTTTTTCAGTTGAGCTGATTGAGCTTATGATTAAATGCTTAAATTGTGTGTAGGCACGTCAGTGTAGGAGTTTCTGAATATGGGGCAAAACAAAATATATCAAAAAATTAAAATTAAAAAAAGGCAGCTACAAGCCAATCATTTGCTTTGTTTACTAATTGATATGCAAATGAGCTAATATCATTCACCGTTGTATCAATCATTCTGAAATGTTTTGTGCACACTGACAAGGCCTCGCTAGAATGATGTTCCAAATTTGAAAGCTTGAATAACTTCATGAACAGTAACTTGAACTGATGCAAAACCTCCAGTGTATTCCCTTAAAGCATACGGCAATCTAAATTGCATAGGAATAGTTGCTACAACAAATGACACCAAAGCTACGTGCCAATCAATCAATTTGAAATGTTGTTCAAATGGGTATAAATTCTAGACGGTTGCATAATAAGTGTCAATAGTCGCCATGGAAACCATTGCATTCTTTCATAGTGTGCGGATCCCCAAATTCATTGAAATATCATGCACCTCATTCATTCAAGCTCTTTTACAACAGAACACACAGCTTCAAAAGCGAGTGTTCACGCATACATTTCCTGACTCTTTCCATTTATTATATAGTCCAATTAATACTCTGCAAAAAAACACTCCATCCTACACAGAACCACATCATGTCACAACCAAAGAAATGCATACCCAAAAACCACACACACACCATTCACTTCACAATATGCACTGCGTAAATGTAAAAGTTTACACGAGGCATCTTCTGAACAATGTGCTAGCACGCATACTCTTATTTTCTCATTTCAAACACACAAAACCAATTTTACACTTGCTCATATTGCTCAAATCACTGCCAGACAGGTTCCTCGGTTAATGGCATGGTCCAGCATGTCTGTTGGAACATTTGAGTCTTATGCTGCTTGGACCCTGGGAATTGCTGCTCACAGCTATATTTTCTCTCTTGGCTCTACAAACTTTATTGACAATGGCAGGGCTGTCAACTGGAGCAAAAATTTTCATTTGGTTATTGCATATGAAACAAGCTTCATGTGTGTTCTTTCCCCAAGGGGGTGTTGTAAATCCGGTTTTGTTCCAAAAAACATCACCCAAAAATGAAACCACGATCCAGTGCAGGTATTTGGACAGTGACACATTTTGTTGTTTTGGCTCTGTACTCCAACACATTGAGTGTGAACAGTGAAAATTGCCACGAATTCAAACTGAAAGTCTGCTCTAACCACATCGTGATTGTTTGCTGGAGTACACACCAGAATCAACAAATAATGTGCACTGTCCAGATACTTTTGGACTGCATTGTATGTTTCCACTTCCACTGAGAATTATCTGTTCATCGAGATGGTTTTGCTGAAATGTGTTGTGTGCTGAATATTTGCTATAGTTCCCCCTCGTCAAGCACGCCATATGGGGCTTTCAGCCCATGCCTTCAGATTGCCTAAACTGTATATTTGATTCAACCGTAATGTATTTATCCCATGGATAGACGTGAGCATCGACAGAATTCTTTTTCTGCCGGGCTCCATTGCAGTAGTTTAAGTGGAAATGTACCTTCATTTCATTTTTGGGGGTGAACTGCCCCTTTTTTGGATGTAGGATGTGGTTTGATTAGTCGGGATCTGTAACTGATCCCCGTCTGAATGAGTTTGGAGTGGTTAGTGCCCACCTCCCAGAGCTGCCGTTGATTGGCCGCTCCTCTGTTCGGCTGCAGGGACGAGGGTTATGACCGGTACTATCGCGTGGACGATTATTACCGCAAGAAGGAGGAGCCGTACCCGGACCGCTACCGGGACCCCTGGAACGGGCGGCGGGAGGCTGAGGGTAAGCCTGGACTCGGCTCCCTGGAATTGTATTTGTATGGCACTTTTTAAACCAGACTCAGGAATATGCTTTACTGAGTAACAGGTGGACAAAAACCTGGCCGGCAGTTGCAATTGTAGCTGGATATAACAGAAATGTGCAGAAACGCAGTACAACGACTCCGCTATATGCGATATGTGAAGCTGCTGTTGTGGCTGTGGCAGCGCTGTGCTGAGCCGTTGTGTGTGCGTGTGCAGAGGATCGGCCGCGGGTGGAGGAGCGCAGGAGGAACGAGCTGTACAGGCAGTACTACGAGGAGCTGCAGCGGCGCTACGACTCCGAGCGGCCCGTCGACTGCTCCGTCATCGTGGTGAACAAGCAGCAGAAGTGAGTGAGAGGCGCTCCGCCATTTTGTGCCAGGCTGTCATTCAGGGGCCGCGGCTGGTAACCACGACAACATCACATTGCAATAGTTTAGCGGACGCTCTGTCCCTGGGGGGCTGGCGGTTGAAAGGGCGCATAACGGACGCTTGGTTACGAACATTCCCCCTGCAGGTTGACTATACTGACCTAGAACAGTAATACAAATCTATGAAACTTTATAAACATTCAAAAGGCGTTAGAACCCAAACCATGTTTGGCTGAAAAGCTTGTTCTGGTATGTTGCTGTCAATCTGATCTTGTTATTTCCCCTGCTGCCAATTGCTATGAAGGGCCACTGGGTGTGCTGGTTTCAATACAGGTTTCAACACACTGCAAATTGTATGAACTGTCAATAGTGGCCTAGTGGCTAAGGTACAAATGACCAGGCCTGGTAGGTTGGTGATCGAAGTCCTGGTGTAGCCATGATGAGATCTGTACAGCTGTTGCATCAGCTAAAAAAACGAATTATTTTAAATTATGATTTGACAAGTGCCATCGACTTCCTGCCAGTTCAGGCGGAGTAGCCAGTGCCTACATTTGCCCCAAGGTAGATTTTAAGCTGTCGAGGAGGCATAGATATTTGCATTATAGATATTCTTGCGTGGTCTGAAATTAAGAGTATTGCATTCATAAAAAATTTTTGCATATCCAAAGTAGCATTATATAGAATTTGCACAGTAATGGCAATACTGGCAAGGTTTTCTGGTGATACGCACAACGCTGCATGCAAACACTGCAGGTCGGTGGTTTCTCAGCCCTGAATCTGGTTTGAGACTCGGTGATTCTTGCCTTTTTGCCTTTTTGCTGAAGGAAATTAGACTCTTGGATCTTGTACATCTATAAGATTGTCTTTCCCAATCGTGCTTTGTGAGAGTGCCCTGTGGTTTGTGTGGAGCCCTAGTAATACATCAGCGGTGACCATGTATTGGGCTGGCAATCAGTGAATCTTCATATGGAATGTCATAGCTTCAGCATTATGAAAATTGCAAGTGGAAATGGTATCATCCTAAGTCTGAGTTTGAAGAAACCGGAAGTGCACTTGCGGCCCATTGCGCTCTCGTCTTTAACCTGTTAGATTTATTCAAACACAACCTCGCTTTGGTGAATCTCCCTCCTCCAGGGAGTACGCGGAGACGGTGGGCAGGAAGGTGCGGGACCTGGGCATGGTGGTGGACCTGATCTTCCTCAACACCGAGGTGTCCCTGACGCAGGCCCTGGAGGACGTGGGCCGGGCCCGCACCCCGTTCGCCATCATCATCACCCAGCAGCACCAGGTGCACCGCTCCTGCACCGTCAACATCCTGTTCGGCACGCCCCAAGGTAGGGACGCCTGAGAGCCGTGGAGGGGGAAGGGCTTAGGCGAATTACTTTGGGGATGGTTAGCTGGTTTTATTGAGAGGACCAGGTCGGGGGTTTTTTGTCAGGAACCTTCCCCACTGCAATCGCGTCAGTAGATTTTTACATCGATTCCACATGATGGTTATGTGGCACTAAGTCGTAATGCACTTTTGTACATTACGAATGTAGTTACCTTTGAACTGAATTGCTTAAATTCCGTTTACTTAACTGGTTTTTCTGACCTGCTTTTTACAAGATTCTCAGGCTCTGCCTGAATGTGCAAAAATTCACAGTGCCCCTGATAAATAGCTGTAATTCAGAATGTACTTTTGATTCTTACTAAAGAGGCTTCATTATTGGAGAGGTTCCAGTTCTTTGTGAACTTGATGAGGACAGCATGTTGGGCAGTATAACCCCTTTTTTTAAAATTCTTTTTTAAAAATATTTTATTTTTATCTTCCATCGACTTGATTGCTTTTGGCCTTGAAATTTCAGAGCATCGGAACATGCCCATGCAGGACGCGATGGTTCTGGTGGCCCACAACTATGACCAGTTCAAGGTTGAGCACCGGGATAAGGAGCGCGAGGAGATCGCCAGGAAAGCCGCCAAGATGGCGGACGACGTGCTGATGAGGGAGCACGAGAGGGAGGGCCACCCAGTTTCTCTACAACCTGCCATCACCCTGCTGTCCGAGAGCAGGTTAGACCTACACACCCCCACCGAGCAACACCTACACACCTCCACTGAGCAACACCTACACACCTCCACTGAGTATCACACTACACACCCCCACTGAGCAACACCTACACACCTCCACTGAGCAACACCTACACACCTCCACTGAGTATCACACTACACACCTCCACTGAGCAACACCTACACACCCCCACTGAGCAACACCTACACACCCCCACTGAGCAACACCTACACACCTCCACTGAGTATCACCTACACACCTCCACTGAGTATCACCTACACACCTCCACTGAGTATCACCTACACACCTCCACTGAGCAACACCTACACACCTCCACTGAGTATCACCTACACACCTCCACTGAGTATCACCTACACACCTCCACTGAGCAACACCTACACACCCCCACTGAGCAACACCTACACACCCCCACCGAGCATCACCTACACACCTCCACCGAGCGACACCTACACACCTCCACCGAGCGACACCTACACACCTCCACCGAGCAACACCTACACACCTCCTCCACAACCATCACACTACACCACCTCCACAAACATCACACTGCACCACCTCCACAAACATCACACTGCACCACCTCCACAAACATCACACTACACCTCCTCCACAACCTTCACACTACACCTCCTCCACAACCTTCACCTCCTCCACAACCTTCACACTACACCTCCTCCACAACCTTCACACTACACCTCCTCCACAACCATCACACTACACCTCCTCCACAACCATCACACTACTCCTCCTCCACAACCATCACACTCCACCACCTCCACAACCATCACACTCCACCACCTCCACAACCATCACACTCCACCACCTCCACAACCATCACACTCCACCACCTCCACAACCATCACACTCCACCACCTCCACAACCATCACACTCCACCACCTCCACAACCATCACACTCCACCACCTCCACAACCATCACACAACACCTCCTCCACAACCATCACACTACTCCTCCTCCACAACCATCACACTCCACCACCTCCACAACCATCACACAAGAACACCACCTCCACAAACCATCACACTACACCACCTCCACAACCATCACACTCCACCACCATCACACTCCACCACCTCCACAACCATCACACTCCACCACCTCCACAACCATCACACTCCACCACCTCCACAAACATCACACTACACCTCCTCCACAACCATCACACTACTCCTCCTCCACAACCATCACACTCCACCACCTCCACAACCATCACACAAGAACACCACCTCCACAAACCATCACACTACACCACCTCCACAAACCATCACCTGCAGCTCCATGTTCCTTCACCTGCACTGTAATCGCGCTGCACCACATCCGTGTTGGATGTTCATTCTGCCGTTGGGTGTCCCTGCAGGTATCTGACTCTGGAGGAGCTGGACGGCCTGATCGAGTACCTGCGGGATAAGAGGGAGCGTTTGGTGAGAGCCAGCGGAGATCCACACGCAGGTATGCCCCTGGCCCTCTCCTCCGATGGGATGAGCTGCGTTTACGTCTCAGGATCCCACCCCACCCCCCTTACATGCCCATATCCAGTACAGATTCAGCCCTTATGTTTGTTACGCGTCTATGCAAGTGACAGCCAGGGACTGAATGAGTAATGGCCAGGATAGCCTGTGTATGCTTGTGTTGGCAGTGCTCCAGACTTTTCAATTTCAACATTTTGCTGTGGCATTGCACATTAAGCTATTTTACTTCATTTTGGAGTGGCCTGTATGATTTCTCATTATACACTTAGGCCTACATTAAGGCGTTGAAAGCAGAAACGATGTGCAACAATTTATATTCATCCCCTTAAAAGAAAGCACCCTGGGCACTAGGTTCCTCAGATGGCCAGCTCTCATAGTCTGGCCTGGTTAAGCCAACCTGAGCACGTTCCTTCATGTCTTTGTCTCGATTCTCAATGCTGGCTCTGATTTTATCGTGATGACACGTGCACCAGTTTAAGGCGTTCTCTGTTTTGTCATTGTCATTTTTGTTTGGTTGTCCAAAATGTTATCACTGATGAAACGCAGGGAAGCGTTTCATCAGTGTAGGGGTGAGATGCCCCTGTTGTCGAACCCTTTGACTGATCCTGTGTGTGTTTTATCCTACAGCGTCCCATACTGCAGCTCCAGCAACTCTCGAAGCTCCTCCTCCTGCCCAGCCCATACCCAGCGCACCCCCCTCCACACACACCACACACACAACACACACTGCCCATCCCACACACACCGCCCATCCCACGCACACCGCCCATCCCACGCACACCGCCCATCCCACGCACACCGCCCATCCCACACACACCGCCCATCCCACGCACACCGCGCACGTCACACACCCCACACACCCGACGCACCCCACTCACCCCGCAAACCTGGTCCTGGCTTCCCACGCCGCGCACACAGCCCATCTGCCCCCGGCCCCCGCCTCTGCCCCGGCCGCCCCCTCCAACCACCAGCAGGAGCTGCAGGCCAAGATCCTCAGTCTGTTCAACAGCGGGACGGGCGTCTCCCCCACCCCGGCCCAGGCCTACGGCGCCTCGATGGCCGGCCAGGCGGCCGGCCTCCCCATCGCCAAAATCCCCCCGCAGTCCGGCGCCCCGGGGCCGGGCATGCTGGGCGCCAGGCCGGCCCTGCGGGCCCCGGCCACCCCCGCCGGCGTCCCCTCCCCGTACGGGCCCCCGCCCAGCCGCCTGGTGGTCCCGCAGCTGTCGGTGAGGCCGGCCGGCAGCGGGGCGGGCATCAACTTCGACAACCCCAGCGTCCAGAAGGCCCTGGACACGCTCATTCAAAGCGGACCTTCCATAAACCACCTAGTGAACCCCGGGAACGTCCCTGTCTCTCGGCCCGGCGTGGGCCTCAGCCAGCCTCCCCCCATGGCCCACTACGCCCGCCATTACTGACCACGCTCACCGCCCAGCGACAAGTCCGCAAGACTAAGGCTTTGGAAATGTAGGCGTAATTAGCCTGGAGTTATTCTTTGGCTATATTTGCGAATGCTTTTAAAGACGTTCCTCAAGATTTATTTTATTTTAATTTTGGAATTCTGGCATGATTGCTTCAGATTTTGTGGGCCACTGTGTAGTCGGACATTGTTTTTGTTGTTGAATTAGAGCCTTTGCTTAATTTTGCTTAGTAGGTTGATTGGTGGTTGATTTTGGCGAAAAAGGAAGCAATGCAATGGCATGCCAGAAGAATGTGACTTTACTTTGTAAATCAAGTTGTCACCACCTGAACTGTGATACTGTCCACTGTAGTTTATGTTATCGGTAGAGTTTAGTAGTTCTGTCATCCTTTTTTTTATTTTTACAGTTGCCCATGTGCTTGTAAATACTAGCTGATTTCAGTGTCACTGAAATAAACCTCATTGAAATGGAAGAAAACCTGGCTTGATGCATTGTCATACTTGTAACTGCCGTTTTCAGGTTTCTATTATAATTCTGGGGACGTCTACAAACTTTTGAGATTACAAAAATGGGGTCTAAAAATGCTTGGGCAATCTGCAGGTTTTGTAGATTTTTTTTAAAAGTGAGAAGACATTAAGATAAAAAGATGAACATGCGAAGAGTTCAGAAATTTACCGCTTATTTCCTGGTATTTACACCTAGATACAGTTGTGTTCAAATAAATAGTGCGTTAAAGTGTATAAAGAGCAACTTTTTTTTTAGTTCCATATTTCAAATGTAGTGGAAACATTACACATTCAATTCCAAATGAAAGCATTAACAAATTTTATCAAGTCTATTATTATTTTACAGGAAGCAAAGAAAAAGAATATTAATCTGTTAACCCCATTTCAGGGGCGTTTCCTCTTCGACATGTTTCAACATAATCTCCAAGTATTTTGATGTATTCAAACTGATCCATGATCCCTGGTATACGAACCAAAAACCGTAGTATGAAAAACATCCCCATACCATAATTTTTGCGCCACCATGCTTCACTGTCTTCACAGTGTACTGTGGCTTGAATTCAGTACCCGGTGGTCGTCTGACGTACTGTCGACCACCACTAGACCCAAAAATATCAATTTATAACAATAACAATCAGTCCACAGAATGTTAAGCTATTTCTCTTTGAGGCAATCGATGTGTTCCTTGGCAAATTTCAACCGATTCTGCACATGCCATTTTTTCAACAATGGTGCTTTACGGGGGCTTCTTGCTGATAGCTCAGCTTGGATCAAACGTCTTATGACTGCAGCTGCAGTCAATTACAGGTAATTGTAGATCATCTTTGATCTTTCTGGACCCGTTTTTTGGGTTTTTGTTGCCATTTTAAAACATTTGAGATCATTTTAGCTGAGCATCTTATAATATAGTTTGGAACAGCCCATTTTACTTAGCGATTCAGAAGGAAATATATTTTATAACAATGTGTGGAATATTTGCTTCCCTTCCTTAAAAAAGGGCAATTAATGACATCTGTTTTTTCACAGAATGAATGAATTCTCTAATTAAAACTCCACACTGCTATTATTTTGAACACGCCCCTTTCAATGAATGAGTCAATTACTCATAACAAGCAGCATTCATGTCATGACAGTTGGGTCGGTTGTTTTTATATTGCACTACTACATCTACAAGTAAAGTATTTGCCATGCAGAAATACTATGTTAAACTACTAAGAACATAGCACCTTTGGTATCAGACCACCCAATTCTTCGGTGAGCAAAAGTATTAGAGAGTATTTAAGTAAATGAAAATAAATGACCTTGCAATGACTGCATCAAGCCTGCGACCCATTGACCTGTTGCATTTTTGTGATGCTTTTCCAGGGTTTTACTGCAGCCTCTTTCACTTGTTTGTTTTGTGGGCTTTTCTCTTCAATCTCCTTTTAGGAGGTAAAATGCATGCTCAATTGATCAATCACCAGACCTTAACCCAATCAAAAATGTAGTCCTTTGTTGTGTTGGCAATGTGTTTTGGGTCATTGTCTTGCTGCATGACGAAGCTCCTTGCAATTAGTTTGGACACATTTCTCCGTAATTTGGCAGACAGAATGTTTTTGTAGACTTACAAATTTATCCTGCTGCTACCATCATGAGTTATATCATCAAGATGAGCTTGATCAGATGAGCTTGTTTTGGATTGTGTGAGTTACATCATCAATAAAGATCAGTGAGCCCACTCCATGACACTTCCTCCACCGGGCTTCAGATGAGCTCGTTTTGGATTGTGTGAGTTGCATCATCAATAAAGATGAGTGAGCCCACTCCATGACACTTCCTCCACCGGGCTTCAGATGAGCTCGTTTTGGATTGTGTGAGTTACATCATCAATAAAGATTAGTGAGCCCACTCCATGACACTTCCTCCACCGGCTTCAGATGAGCTCGTTTTGGATTGTGTGAGTTACATCATCAATAAAGATTAGTGAGCCCACTCCATGACACTTCCTCCACCGGGCTTCAGATGAGCTCGTTTTGGATTGTGAGCAGACCCCTTCTTTCTCTGCATGCCTTTTCGTCATTTTTGTGGAGGCTAGTCTTGGTCTCATGAGTCCCTACAACCCTCTTCCTGAACTTTTGTGGCTCATCGCTGTACTTCATTGCCAATTGTAATCTCCCCTTGTGATTCTGTTGTGGAGTGAGGGAAAAACCACAGTGAAAAATGATAATGAAGTGATTTATTGAGATAAATTAGAAGGTTATTGAGATGAATGATAGGCTGCCTGGAAAACGATAACATTCATGAACATACTCTTCTGAATGAGCTAGAATATTAATGTTTTATACTTTGGCAATGCGTCTGCAGAAAGAGTGCCCATATCCACAGGGTTTCTCAAGAAAGGACACACCATGAGCCGATCAACGGGATCGGTTTGGTTCACCTGCCAGATCATAGTTAGTTTCAGACCATAAATTACCATTGGAACTTGCACCATGGGTTCCACTGAGGATTTTGGGCCCCATAAACAGATAGGCCATCACTGCACAATTACAGCACAAGGTTTTGAGGGCTCCTCTCAGTCAAGGCCCTTGGAATCATCCTAATGCCCCCCCTACCCCCACCCCTCCAAAATGTCAAAATTTCATAGATTCAGATAATTTGCCAATCCCATTCTCTGGAATACCAGCAGCTGTTTGCACTGGGGCAGAAATAAACTTAATTATAAAAAAAAAAAATATTTAACATTTCACCAAACTTAAATTCAATGGAAAGAAAACACTCACAAACACAGCTGTAATAAAATTATTTTAGTTTATTGCATTTTGTGCCGACAGATCTATAAAATGGTACAGGTACGCCAGAAGCCATAGATATATAAGCATTTGAAATGTAAGATAAAACTACTATCATCTACTATTTTTTTCTTCTTCTCTTAATATCTCATCGAACACAATAGATAATACATATTTCTACATCTGGAAAATATTCACTTCACACTGACACAAAAAATAAACAGCTTAGCACTAATTTTATTATATTGGATTTATTTACAGACATCCTCTTTCCACCCTGGCCCCTTTCCCCTCCAGTGGTGACAGGTGTACACAGAAGTACACACGCACACACTAATAAATAACTAATAAGTACAGAGGAACTCACACTACATGTCTACCAGAATACTTATACCTTGGGAAAGAGAACACAAAATGTTGAATGTAAAACATCTACACATGGTATTGTGATATATGTATCCATTGGTCTGCATCCGCCCCTTTTAAAACATTCAAACAGAATGTGTTACACACTTTCAGCAGATTAGCCTAAACATAAAACCCAAAGACTAGGCCTATACCTCTGGTAGATTGAGTATTGCTTGCTCTTCTTTAGGGGCACTCTTGTGAGGGTTTGGATAGGCCTATCGATGTGTAAAGGGTGTCTCAGAACTACTATTCGCCCTCAGGCATTTACACTGAGGTCTAATGTCATTTTTAATAATCAAGAACGTCAGCGGATGCCATCGCCGCACGGGACAATGTGGAGTTAGCTTGAAAGACGTGTTGTACTGTAGCATAATTGGTGATCGGCAATGTAGAAACTGGTAGAAATGTCCAGTGTTACCCTCCCCCCCTCAGAAAAAAATAAAAATAAAAGTTGAGCACAACACCAGTGGGCAAATGGGTCCATGAGACACCCTGCAGTTTGACTGGCTAACTGTAAACTCGGCTCCCCGCTCGATTACGTGACAGGAGTGGAATAAGCACGTGGATGACAGGCTCGGTGGAGCGGACGTGCACACCCACATGTAAACACGGAGATCGGAGGGCGCGGGAGGGCAGGTGGAGGGGCACGCGTTACTGGACTGTGGACTGAGGGATGTTGGAGACAGGCAGGCAGTGGCCTGTTGTGAAAGCAGCACTTGGATTCATACTGGAGTAGTAATACTGTTCACCGGGCCGTGGTAAGTCGGCCCTCGGAACCGATATCACAGAAAGAAAGTCAAACACGTACATTTAAAATACTCAAATTAAAGAAAGAAAAGCCAAGACATTTTTTTTTTTCAATCATTTCCAGGATTAGCTCTTTTCTTTAGCTAGTTTAAATTGTAAAATTGATTACAGGCGCTGTGCCCAAATTCAATTGTTGTCATGTGTAATACCTTTAGTTATCTGGACCATTGGTAAAGCAGTTCTGTTCAATGCCCAAGACAGCCTATTTTCCTAACCACATGAAAGGCAAAACAAGCCAGGCACTCATCAAATAATTTTTTTTTACCATGTCTGGTAGTTCTGTTGGCTATTAATCACAAATACACTGGAGTTAGAGAAGCCAGTTTGTTTCCGAAATTCCCAGCTCATTTTACAGCACTATATATAGTGCAGTAGATTTGCAGTTTCCCAAACCAAGTGAAATAGTGTGGTCATTCTCAGATAGAGCTGTAAAGGTTAGCTGCCATATTATCTATTTTGTTACATGTAGGCAAGGATACATGGAGCACAGACACATAGCCACTTTCTTTCTTTAAGCTCATATGTTCTAGAGTTACTGCTGAATAATGCATAATGGACAATCTTCATTTTCATCTGATTTGCTAGCAAACCCCAAGCATTTGTCCCCTAAAATCACAGCCATTTTTTAATCCAATAAAATATTAATTTCAATACGGACAAGATAGTTTTGAAATTCAATAAAATGCTTTGGTAATCATTTATCTGCATTGAAATGTATTGGTTAATAAGACAAATGATGAAATGCTGATTATTATTATTATTATTATTTTTGTAACAATAAAGATAATAAAAGAATATGCCTGTAATTTACGAGTTTATTGATACTAAGTTCTCACTGATTGACCAATTCAGTAAATAAAAAAATGGCAAACATTTTAGACAATTCATTGCTGCTCATCCAAAAAAAAAACCTAAAAAAAACAGCAACAACACAAAATAAGTACAGCTTGAATGACAAACAATGGATGCCAAGAGACACCATAATAGAATAAACAATTTCTACTTTTCTCAGGAACATGTGCATGCATTGAATTACACAACGACTCGGACCAGTGCTCAGCCAGAACCGCACCAATGGCCTCTCCTCCATCTTAGTTCCAGTCCTGATGGACAAGTGCAGGACTGTGGAGGGTCCTCCGTCCATGAAGCGGATAAGCCGTGCAATTACCCTAACCTTGCCGGGGACACAAAGCTCGCAACGCAAACCGATATATTTCAGAGCCCTTTTTGTATCCATTTTCAAGAATTAGGATTACTTTGTTGTTTTTTTAATTCCCCAGAGCAGGTGGAAGAAAGGAAGTGATGAACATAATAATAAATAACAGAACAGGGTGCAGAAAAGAGTCAAGGGGCCTTCTTTGCTACAACTCTTGGATTGGGGAGGAGAGGCTCTTAAAAAGCCAGAAGGGGGCAGCAGTGAGTCAGAGGAGAAGAGGTGGGACCGCGTTGACGGTACCCTGCCATTGTGTAGAGCTCAGGTCTGAACTGGAAGCGCTTGTTTATATAGTCTTTGATCATTACCCAGAAATATACCGCAATCACATGTAAGCACAGTGCTAGAGAATCAGGATTAAGAAGGGGCTGGAGTGGGGGGTGGGGGTGGGGGGGTGGGGGGAGGGGCGTCATTTTTCAGCTAACCCTACACTGGGAGATACGAGAGCTGGGTGGCAAGAACCAATCATTTAATCATAAAACGGTTGTAATTACATGCCCAAAATGTATACTGTTCAATTGCAAGTTTATCAATAATAACATTTACATTTAGCACAGAATCACTCTATGAAATAATATAGCATTGGACAGGGGCCTGTTCCCCACAAAGCAGGATTACTGAGTTTGCCAGTGGAAACTGAGGAAAACCCGGACCCCAATCAAATCTGGAATGAGGTAAATGAGTGGATTTACTTTGTGCAGTTATCTGGCTAACTAAGTAATCCTGCTTTGTGGAACAGGCCCCTTAATCTGTCCACACTAGGCTCGGAATCTCGGCTGGCCAACATGTTACTGTTTGTGTACTGTATGCCACAAGGCTGCAATACACACTTTCTCCACTGGGGGAGCCCATTGATCAAATATGACATAGCTGTGCATTGGTAATGCAAATGAGACATGTTTATGCAAACAGTATATATGTTATTTTCTTTATATACAAATAGTATTAAAGTCCTATATAAAGTGCTTTTCGGTATGTCTCACAGCTGTCAACACAAATAAATATGATTTCTCTTCAGATAATTTTTACCGTCTTTAAGACCTGTACACAAACATTCTAAGATGAGTTTACTTTTCCAGGTGTTTATCTTTCCACAAAACAAAGCATCTCATTCAGTGGAAAAACAATGGATTCCTCACCCAAGCAAATAAAAATAATATTGCACTTTCAAAAATAAGAGGCAAAAACAAAAAAATATATATATATAATTTTCTGAATGATACAGTACATCTACTGTAACAAACAGTGAAAGGAAGGGGAGAGGCTATGATATACTACTGCTATATACCATGACTGTGGTGATGTTATATATAGCCCACTCATTCATTCCCCTGTTACATTAATGAACACAAACTGACTTTAAAATATGACTGGCTAATGATAGTTAGCAACAGGCATCATTTCCTGCATCCAAACATGGGACAACCTTTGCACAATCCTCCGTCAACTATCTACTACTATCTAGTGTATCTTCATATAACTGGAACAGACACCTGACCACTCCCTTTCTACCAAGTCGCTACCTCAGATGTAGCACCACACCAAAGACAACATTATAAAGCACCACTGCCACAAATACCATGCAAACAAGAGTAATTGAAAAACACAAAATAGCTCACTGTTAAATTTTTTTCACACAACCAACTAAGCCCAGCCATAACTATGGGCGGCTCAGCCATAACAGCCACTAGTAGATTTTGTATAAAATTCTATGCTGACAGCTTATTGGCCAAAATTCTGATATTACGGCCAATAAGAGAGAGCGTATCAGTCCGGTAAGATCCAGCCTCTCTCATAATGCACATTCTGTCAGCTGTTCGTGCCTGATATACATTTTGATGATAGAAAGCAAACACTACAAGATCATCAGCATTTAGGTGTTCTTTTTCAGTGCCCAGAGATGACACTACCACTTCTACGTGGTGCCAATGGCTACGCTCACATGCACACCAATAACTCGATTTTAACCCAATTAAGGCAATACGTAAAAGCCTTTATCTGATTATCTTAGATCAGAATCAGTCAATGCGATTAAGACAACTAGATTTTTTCTCAATCTTTTGATTTCACGCCCTGGATTTATTTCAGCTTTAATTTGTGAATGTGAAAGGTCACCAGATACAGTGAACCCAAAGTCATACTCAAATCAAAATGGTGAACAGTCAGAGCAGTGTGCAGTGATGGTGCAATTAGTAATAAGAATAGTCATCTTTGGACAGATGAATATACTCTTCGTGCTCAATGACGTGCTTTGACCGATTATTAAAAGAATCCACGTAAACCTCAGTATTAGAGAAGTTGCCTTAAACTGTTTACTCTCAGGCTATTGGTGTGCATGCAAAGAAAAAAGGTAGGCAATGTGACAAACATCGAGATTAGGAAACGTTAGCAATTTATACCCAAAGGGGTTCCGGGTTTGAATCCAACCTGGGACAGTGCAGTGCATGGGACCGATCCTGAAGTTCAGTGTGTATCCAGTTATACATTTACATATAATATGCCACCCTAGCAAAGGGCTTCCACAATGCAAATTATAGGAGGAAGCAAAGTAAGTAAAGCGTTTGTGTGGAGCATTAACTCCACTCAAATTACAAAAGAACAGAAGGACCAGAATACATTAGACCAGTTGATGCTTTTCTCCAAAGTGACTTACAGTTGATTAGACTAAGGAGGTGACAATCCCCCCCTTGAGCAATGTGGGGTTAAGGGCCTTGCTCAAGGGCTCAACAGCAGCACTGGGGATTGAAGTACTGACCTTGTAGGTCCCAGTCATGAACAGAAACCACAATGCTACAGACTGGCCATTCAGCCATTCTGTGTCTAGTACTTCCAACCAAACAAAGGTTGAGACTCAAAGCATAATAGGCTGATGGCGATAACAGAAATGCAATATTTGTATTTTGTAAATGTAATATATATATAATATTTGTATTTTGTAAATGTAATATATATAATATTTGCATTTTAATATTCTTAAACCACTACCAGCACATCATGTGCTGCAAAACTGAGCCCGAACATTACAGGACAGTTCAAATGCAGTTATATTAACATCTTTAATGATTTTCATAATATATGAAATATATAATATGAAATATATTAAATTAAATTAAATATAATATATTAAATTCCCATTCCATCTGATTCCATTGTTTACATTTGTAGTTCCACATTAAAATTAACCTTCGCTTGCCTGTACATAAACACAAGACAGGATAACTTGAATGTGTTTGTTTGTTTTGGCTTCATTAACTCCCCAAAATGACCACAGGCTGCATATTACTGTAACTAAACCTGCTCTTATCTGATATGTATTTCTCGAGAATATACCATTTTCTAATGTAAATCTTTTTTTCAAAACATTTTTAAATACAGTACAAATTATTTGTAAATACGAGCAATTTTCACAACTCAAAACGTTTAGTTTTTTAAGCAACATCTCTTACAGATTTGCACAACAAAACAAAATATTATTACTTACTATAAACTAATCCATTTGTTTTCTTCACAAAAAAATGAATAAAAATGCTAATTGAAATAATTATTAGTAGTAATTTATACTATTGTCTCATTCTACCACAAGTGACGAAAAACAGTTTCTAGTAGACTACAGAGATTATAGGCTAATTGTCATTGGCTAGATAACAGAAGTTATATTCATTACATTTATGAAATTTATTTATATAAAATATCTGGATATAAAAATAAATAACACAATGCATGAGTCCAAATTTAAGGAATTGCACAACCCTTTCACAAATGCACATAATGTCTTCACAATATTTTGATGAATTAAAAATGGTAATCAAAATAAATTAGTTCTATAATTCTGTGCCATTTTCAAAAAGAAAATATATTCTTATATTACAGAGGATTGAGATTTAAGAGTAGACTGTGTTTTACTTTTGAACATCATCTTATTGCACCTGTTTCTACACAGCAATGTATAATCAGTCCATATTTCTTGCAGATACAAGAATTTGGCTTTGCTGATAATGTAGGATCAGTATTAGCTGTAGAAACCGATTCTATATTACCATTTTAAAATCTAAATTTTGTTTCCTATCAAAAATATACTTTCTTTTAATATGGCACTTTTAAATAGTCATGTGTTAATTTGGCAAAATGTGATAAAAGAATAACAGGATGCCGACTGTTGATAAAAAACAAGGAATCATCCTAATTCAGTTATCTGTTCTCCTTTCACAGAACCGTATGATAATTAAAAGTTTGATAGTTTAAATTTTGGCAGCAGAGATGGGGGAGAGGGGAATGGCAGAATCACAGATGGGTTTGTGACACAATTCATGTTCGGTGATTCTATTTGTAAAGCGTATCATTATCAATCACTCGTTACACAGTGCATGACCATTCAAGAATTTGTCATGGATCTTGTTAAGAATTACAATAGAAAGGAAAGCAACCTTGCAGCGTTGCGAGATGAACCTGTGTGATGTGAGGAACATCTCTTTACTAGAAGCTGTTAGTTTAGTCACAAAAAGTACTACTCTGATATTTAATGAGGCATCTGAGTTTGTACACTATTTACAGGCGATCCACACTGGGGTTGGGGGAAGGTGTGTCTCACAACAATAACATCACAACAGTTTCTCTCTCTTTCTCTCTCTCTCACACTCTCCATTCTTGCAGCCAAAGGGTCTCAGAAAACTCTTCTCACAGTGAAACAATGCGCATGTTGGAGACCTTGTCAGTCTTGTTCATTTTTGGCACTTCTCACAACTGTCTCGCAAGGGTCACACAGTCCCTTAATACAGTGTGTGTGTGTGTGTGTGTGTCTGTGTGGTTGTGTATGTCTGTGTTTGTGGGGTCTGTGTGCCTGTGTGATTGCCTTTGTATATGTGTGTGTGTGTATGTGAGTACAGGGTTGGGGGGGGGGTGGCTAACAGAGTTACAAAACAAAATGACAGGACGACAAAAAATGTACGCAACTCATTGGGTAGTGTTCAGGGTCAAGTCACTGACTCACTGGCGTGAGTTTGCAACTCTGAAGGAAAGCTCTATGCTCAGTTTAAACACACAGTCCACAGTCTTCCTCTGAGCCTTGCACTACTTTAACAGATCCTGACCTACACAGGCCAGGGACAGTGAAGCCTGAGCCGGGGCCTGAGCCTAAGCCCCTCCCCCAGCGCTCTCTGTCCCAGTGATGTCACTCAGCACAGGGTGGTGATAGCCCTCTTCATCCGGATTGTTTGCGGTGGCGGTAGTAGCGCTGGGGATTGTGGGAGATGTGTGGTCTCTGTCGTCGTTTTTGCCGAATGTCCCTCTTCAGCTGATACTCCCGACAGTTACAGTTATCTTTCTCATCGTTTTCATTTTCACCAAGCACTCCCGGATCAGCACAACTCCAAATCTTATACAACTACGGCATTGACAAAACCCCCTTTCAAATGGAGAAAAAAAACAAGCACTCCACCACCTCCTTCTCCACTGACCCCACCCTCACAAGAGCACAGGAACAAATGAGTGTAGACAACACAGACAGTGGGAGGAGCCAAAGACATCCAGAATTTGAATGGAATGATGGAGGCGTTTGTATGGAATGGTGGCGGTGTTTTCATTGGACAGGATGAATGACCCGCCATTTTGTGTGGTATCCTCAGCTGGGATGTATAGCCAGCAAGCAGGTAAACGAGCAAACCAAGCCCTCATCATCTCAACCAGGTATACACCACTCATTTCGAGCAAGAGAGCAGGTCTAGAGCCAGAGGCTTTTGGCATTTTACAAAGAGAGACATCTGGGCATCTCAGGAATAAAAGAGACATTAAACACAGGAGAAATGTATGCTGGTTTGGACATCTGGAGGAATGGGATGCGACTCTTTGAGAATAAAGCTGTTTGAGAAGAGAGTGCTGAGATGGGGCTATTGCTCGGATGTGAGGGACGGGTGCATTCTGGGTAAAGGTGATGGGAGGGGTCAGTCTATGGAGAGGGTGTGGGAATGGGGAGGGATGGGCGTGGTCCTCAGGAATAGATGGTGATGACCTCGCGCCCTCCACCACGCACGAGGAGGACGCGGTTTAGACCCTCTGTCAGGACCTCCAGGAACTCCATATCTGAGAGAGGGAGTCAAGGGAGAGAACACACACACACACACACACACAAGCACACACCACACACCACACAAAGCATACACACAGAACCGACTGCTGTCTGTTCTGGCCCCACGGTGGTGGAATTACCTTCCTGTGGATATCAGAACAGCAGAGTCTTTGACCACTTTCAAGCGCAGACTGAAGACTCATCTCTTCAGACTGCACCTTTCCCTCCCTACCTCACGACTACGATTAGCCATGTGTATGCCATAGCTTATAATAGCACTTATGCTTAGTTATTGTAGTATTCGGGGTATTCTAGCTGCCAACCGTGGTATGCTCATTGGTTGATGTACTCTTCAAGGGTTCAAGTTGTATCTGTATGATCACTCCAGGACTAGGAATGGTACTTTCCTCTAGGGTCCTCAACACAATTGTCCCAGGGTTTGATTTGCACTTCATTGTACGTCGCTCTGGATTAGAGCGTCTGTTAAATGCCTGTAATGTAATGTAATGTAATGTAATGTAATGTAATACACATAGTATATACATATACACAGCATCACACAATACGTCAGCACCTGTTTTAGACTGCTCTGATTGGAGAGGCTTCAGGTTCAGGGTACAGTAGGTTTTGGTTCTGTACTCCAGCTCATTGGATTTGAAATTAAACCCTGAATATGTATATTACAGTACGAACTGTTAGCTCTGATTTGAGGATATTTACTGGGATTTTATGTGATCTCTGCAGACTACAGGCTTTGTTTTATCTGTACTGCGCCCCTTCCCCCCTCTCCCTTTGTCCAGTGATAATACTGGTTTCACGATTTTACTTTTATGCCAATACAGGAGCAATTAGACTTGATTTCTACTTCATGAAAATAGCTACACATGGTAGGCTACTGGAAAATGTAGTTCAACTAGCTAGTAGCCCTGCCAAACGCTAGGCATACTGTGTAGGTGATAAGACACACAATGCAACACACAAAAACAAAAGTTGGATGGTTGCACAAAATCTTTTTAAGTAGACTTAAGATTGACTTAAAGAATAGGTAGATTTTTTACAATATAAAAAAATATTGACAGTGGTTGCACACAAGCAATTATATATGACATCTTTAGCTCAATCAAATTTGCTTTGCTGTAGCTCACTCCTAACTGACATTGACATTTCTCCCCCAAAACAAGCTAATTACATCATTCTGCATCATCATAATATTAAAAATTGAAACGGCAGTGGACAGGCATTCACAGGCACATTTCCCAGCAATCTTTGTATATCAGAAAAGAAGATAAAGATGATTTCAAAGAAAGTAGCTTACGACAAATTACATTCATTATTAAAAAACATTTGCACTTACAATGACTATTTTTGTTTAGAACAGCACTTCATGTGTATTTTACTAGTTATGGATGTGATGCGTTAACCCATGCACTTGTAAATCGCTTTGGATTAAAAGCGTCTGCCAAATGACTAAAATGTAAAAGGTAAAATTAAATCCAGCCCTGCAGCACTTACACACACAACAAACACAGCGCAGAAGCATACACACACAGCATATGCACACATACACACAAACGCAGCACACATACACACACAGCATATGCACACATACACACACAGCATATGCACACATACATCACTCATAACACGCAGCGTGGGGAGGATACAGTTCTCGTCGCCTGTCCTGTTCCGGGGAGGTCCGGGCATGTTGAGGAGGACCAGCTTGGCCTCCTGGGACTTCTTCATAATGACCCCGTTGAGCCGAAGAGCGGTGTGCATGCGCCTCACATTCGACTGGTTCCTGAGCAGAGAGAGGGGTCCCCGGGAAACACAATATCATTATTATGACCTAACGGAGCCCTGCGTAATGTTTGGGACAAAGACTCTTCATTTCTTTATTTGCGTCTGTACTCCACAATTTAAGCTTTGTAATAGAATAAAAAAACATCACATGTGGTTAAAGTGTACATTGTTAAATTTTTACAAAGGGCATGTATACATTTTGGCTTCACCCTGTAGAAATTACAGCAGTGTTTGTACATAGCCTGCCCATTTCAGGGCACCATAATGTTTAGCATTTTGTTGCATATCCTTCGCATGCAATGACTGCTTGAAGCGTTTTCTCTGGTGATTCTCTACTTGGCCTGTATTGTAGTCATCTTTAGTGAGACGGGTGCGTGGTGGTTGGACCCAAAATGCACGACAAAGAGATGTAATAAAGTCCCGTTATTTAGGGAATGTCCAGTGAGCATAGTCGAAGCAAAGTTCATAACGCATAAAATCCAGCCAAAACCAAAGTACAGTACCGAGGGAGAAGGCAGTCTCGAAATCGGTAAACCATGCAAAACGTCCAGTAACCAGGAAAGCTGTCAGTGGGGCAGTAGTGCAGACGGACGGCAGGCGGGCTCAGGGTCGATGACAACACAAGAGTCAAGACCGAAGTCCGCTCCGTGGGGCAGAAGCACAAAGACAGCAGGCAAAGTCGTGGTACAGGCAGGCAATGGTCAATAAAACATAAGTCAATAATCTTTGGTCAATAAACAGGCTTGGATCGTAACGGGTAGACAATAGCTTGTCAAACCGCTTAAAAGTGCGCTTAAAAGAGGCAACTATTTTGCAAAGACATGACATGGAACTGAGTTTATATGCAGGTGTAGACAGGTGCAGACAATTAGCTTGAGAGCAGCATGAGAATGGAAATCAGGTGTGGAGGACTGACCAGTTAACAAGATAATTAGTAATCGTTAGTAATAAACCTATCCTGCCCTAGCATTAGTAAATTAGTAAATGACATGCACAGGAAACATAAGGTAACATGAAAACATGGCTAGAACGTTAGTATTACCCAATCCTGATCTAAAGTTAGTAGATTAGTAAGAAGACAAGGGAAATTGAAACAATTAGGGAAGCGTAAGTGACAGAAAGGGAGAGAGAGAGAGAAAGCATGAATGCAAGGTTTACAGAAAGACACAAAAAAGTGTATGCTAAAAAATGAACGGAACAACATAACATGAAACAACGTAAATCGTGACATAATAAGTTTGCGAAATCTGACATGAATAAACTACATAACGTGACATGACAAGACTAGTGGACAAGAACGGGAAATAAAACATAAACACATGGCGAGACTAGACTAACATAATACGTGACATGACAACAAGATAACTAAGGCAATAGCTAAACATGAAACATGATGTGACAGGCATGAAACGTGACATTTAGCTCACGCTTGTTTCGGGTGCTGGTCCCCTTAAGTTCTCTTCAGCATATGAAAGACATGCTCAATTGGGTTCAGATTGGGTGACTGACTTGGCCATGCAAGTTTCACAGAAGTTTTGGTGTGCTTTGGATCATGGCCAGTTCCTTCTCTCGTCCATTCTTTGCTCTTGCTCTCACTCTGATATAAATTAATCTTCATCCGATCTGTCCACAAGACCTTTTTCCAGAACTGTGGTTGCTCTTTTAAGTACTTCCTGGCAAACTGTAACCTGACCATGCTGTTTTTGCTGCTAACCAGTGGTTTGCATCTTGCATTGTAGCCTCTGTATTTCTGTTCATGAAGTCTTCTGCAGGCAGTGGTCATAGACAAATCCACACCTGACTCTTTAAGAGTGTTTCTGATCTGTCAGACAGTTGTTTGGGGAATTTTCTTCATTATGGAGGTCTTCTTTGGCCGACCAGTTCCTCTGTGATTAGTAAGCTCACCAGTGCTCTTTTTCTTTTGAATCATGTTTGAAACAGTTGGTTTTGGTGAGCCTAAGGTTTGGCCAATGTCTGTAACCTTTAAATTCTTGCTTTCAGTCTCATAATAGCTTCTGACTTTCATTGGCACAACTTTGGTCCTCATATTGATAAACAGCAATAATAATTTCCAAAGAAGATCAAAAGACTAGAGGAAAGACTAGGTGCTGAGAGCTCTCTTATACCTTCATTAAGGAGGCACTTAAACACACCTGAGCAATTACAAACACCTGTGCCCCAAACATTATGGTGCCCTGAAATGGGGGGCTATGCATAAACAAGGCTGTAATTTCCACATGGCAAAACCAAAATGTATAAAAATACCCTTTAATAAAATCTCTGCACTTTAACCACACATTAATTGTGTGATTCCAAACCTAAAATTGTGGCAAACAGATATACAGTACAAATACGCTAAAACAGGCAGCTATGAAAAAAAACTAAAGCTTCTATACAATCTGCACCCCATCTGTGGGTTCTCCTCAATGTGACTGTCCTAACTAGAAAGGGTTTAACTGATAAACAAAGTTTGTCCTGCGAATGGACACTATATGGTCCACTAACTAACCTACTAACCACACACCCTAACCAAAGAGCAGTTACACCCCATGGCCTACTAACCACACACCCTGACCACAGATTGTGGCACCTGAATAAATACTTACAGGTTCTCCCATTCCCTGCAGCATGGCGAAGAAGAAAAACATGATCAAAACATGGAGAAGACACTCATTATCCCCACTCACAGATACTACTGTACCTGCTCTGATGGGCAAGAGGCAAGCAGGGCCACTATTCTAGGAATGGTGATGGAGAGTGCTGATAATCATCAGTGTAATGATTCCCAAAGTGAGTAGGGGGTCCTTCATAATGTACATCTCTTATGTACAAGTGAGAAGTGTGTGACATCATGAAACCAAGTGGCTGTACCTGGGTGATAAAAACAGTAATTATTATTTCAATTAAATATGAATATTTTCAATATTATAGAAAGTCCAGGTTTTTTGGCGTTGTTGAGTAGTGGCCGTGAACATGGAATGATAACAGTCACGCCTGTAAAGGAAGGACAGCTATAACCACACGTAACTATGCAGTGAGAAGGGAGAAAATAGCACAGCCAGTGAAGTGCAGCTATATCATACATATTAATGTCTACATCACAGGCAACTGTAGCCACGGCAATGTGGCTCAGAACCCATCATTAAGCACCAAACCCAGATTTTGAAGAGTGATTTAAGATCCATTACAAGTGTGGTTAATATGAACACCAATTAGGAGACATGTTTATGGACTAATGTGTATGACACATGAACCTAACAACAGTGGAGTTTTTACAGTAAAGGCAAGCATAAAACACTGGCAAGATCAAAGACACAAATATTTTATATCTCGTTCTGATACTTCTCAGTCCGTGCATAAAAATAGAAGTTCTTTAAAAACATTCCCCCCCCCCCCGCTTTCAGTTAAGTCTTTGATTTATGAAGTGTGTTTGTTGGAAAATAAGTGCTGAGGTTTCAGTAGAAAATAAATGTAATTCCTACTTTATGCCCCAAGCCAAAGAGTCCCATGTGTCACATGGTCACAGCGGCACAAAAGTAGCTCCGGCGGCGTAGTGATACGAGAGCGCTTGGGCCCCGGGAGGGGCGACTCACGGCTTCATGTTGAAGATATCCTTGATTCCCTCCGGTGTGGTGGCACCAGGAGGCTTGCCCTTGCCCTTGTCCTCCTCAAACTTTTCGGTCCATGTCATGTGCACTTTGTCCCCCGGGGTCTGGGCCCCCTCGACGGGGGACTGGGGGCTGGTGGGGGTGGGGGCGGGCGTGGCGTTCTTGTCGTGGATCAGTTGCACCTGTGGGGGGCGGGAGATGTTCACAGACTGAGAGCAGGGGTGCAGCGGAGCACGTTGGGCAAAAGGAGGGGGGGAAAGAGAGAGTCGTTAGACAGGTCACAACCCACCCAGATGAGGCACACACACTGACAGTGGTGCGCAGAGGGTGGACTCCAGAGTTGGAGAGGAATGTTGATTTTGTTGGCGGGGGGTAACACCAATAGGAAGACAGGGGCGGGGGTGATAGGGGCAGGGGGTGGTAGCTTTCCAGCCAAGTGTCTTTGTGTTATTTCGTGACGCTCAACCCTGAGGTGGTTATTGTGATACAGTAAACTAGGTTCCCACCATTTTGAGCTTCTGCTTGTTTTTGGATGCACTATGTTCCTTCTCACGAAGACCACTACGCTGTACAGAGCTACGAGAGGAGAGGGGGATCAGAGGAGGAGAGACAAGATATGAGCAGGTCATGAGGGGGGTTAGAGGAGGAGAGAGTGGATATGAGCAGGTCATGAGGGGGGTTAGAGGAGGAGAGTGGGATATGACCAGGTCATGGGGGGGTTAGAGGAGGAGAGAGTGGATATGAGCAGGTCATGAGGGGGACTGGAAGAGGAGAGAGTGGATATGAGCAGGTCATGGGGGTTAGAGGAGGAGAGAGTGGATATGACCAGGTCATGGGGGGGATTAGAGGAGGAGAGAGTGGATATGAGCAGGTCATGAGGGGGTTAGAGGAGGAGAGTGGGATATGACCAGGTCATGGGGGGGGTTAGAGGAGGAGAGAGTGGATATGAGCAGGTCATGAGGGGGGTTAGAGGAGGAGAGAGTGGATATGAGCAGGTCATGAGGGGGGTTAGAGGAGGAGAGAGTGGATATGAGCAGGTCATGAGGGGGATTAGAGGAGGAGAGAGTGGATATGAGCAGGTCATGAGGGGGTTAGAGGAGGAGAGAGTGGATATGAGCAGGTCATGAGGGGGGTTAGAGGAGGAGAGAGTGGATATGAGCAGGTCATGAGGGGGTTAGAGGAGGAGAGAGTGGATATGAGCAGGTCATGAGGGGGGTTAGAGGAGGAGAGAGTGGATATGAGCAGGTCATGAGGGGGTTAGAGGAGGAGAGAGTGGATATGAGCAGGTCATGGGGGGTTAGAGGAGGAGAGAGTGGATATGAGCAGGTCATGAGGGGGACTGGAGGAGGAGAGAGTGGATATGAGCAGGTCATGAGGGGGTTAGAGGAGGAGAGAGTGGATATGAGCAGGTCATGGGGGTTAGAGGAGGAGAGAGTGGATATGAGCAGGTCATGGGGGGTTAGAGGAGGAGAGAGTGGATATGAGCAGGTCATGGGGGGTTAGAGGAGGAGAGAGTGGATATGAGCAGGTCATGGGGGGTTAGAGGAGGAGAGAGTGGATATGAGCAGGTCATGGGGGGATTAGAGGAGGAGAGAGTGGATATGAGCAGGTCATGAGGGGGATTAGAGGAGGAGAGAGTAGATATGAGCAGGTCATGAGGGGGTTAGAGGAGGAGAGTGGGATATGACCAGGTCATGGGGGGGGTTAGAGGAGGAGAGAGTGGATATGAGCAGGTCATGAGGGGGTTAGAGGAGGAGAGAGTGGATATGAGCAGGTCATGAGGGGGTTAGAGGAGGAGAGAGTGGATATGAGCAGGTCATGGGGGGTTAGAGGAGGAGAGAGTGGATATGAGCAGGTCATGAGGGGGACTGGAGGAGGAGAGAGTGGATATGAGCAGGTCATGAGGGGGTTAGAGGAGGAGAGAGTGGATATGAGCAGGTCATGGGGGTTAGAGGAGGAGAGAGTGGATATGAGCAGGTCATGGGGGGTTAGAGGAGGAGAGAGTGGATATGAGCAGGTCATGGGGGGTTAGAGGAGGAGAGAGTGGATATGAGCAGGTCATGGGGGGTTAGAGGAGGAGAGAGTGGATATGAGCAGGTCATGGGGGGTTAGAGGAGGAGAGAGTGGAATATGAGCAGGTCATGAGGGGTGCGGGGCAGGCCGTACCTCCTCCTCAGGCTTCTCCTCCACGCTGACGCCCGGCTGCTCCTCTGGCACGGTGAGCTGGGGCCCTGAGGGGCCTGGGTTCTTGCGCCGGATGGACCCGCGAGAGACATCAGTGATGCTCTGGATCTGTGCACGGCAGAGGCGGGGGACGTGTCAAGCCAAGTCAAGTTTATTTGTATAGCACATTTTCAGAGCTTTACAAACACATTCAATTAAAGTGTTTTTAAAGTAATCTTAATAAGTTAGAGGGAAAAGAACAATTAAAACAAATATTGAAGTATATATGGCGCAGAACATGAATGCTTAGTTTTAATAGTGGTTAGAGTTTGGGCATTTCTAATATCTGCTGGGAGATTGTTCCAGCTGTGGGGAGTAGAATGACAGAAGGCTGTCTCTCCATGCTTTGTTTTAACTCTTGGAATAGTTAATAAGCCAGCATCAGATGACTTTGGGCTCTGGGGGGTTCATAGAATAGATCAGAGCCATATGAAGGCCCTTGCCCATTCAGTGACTTGTACACAAGCAGCAATGTTATGAAATTAATTATCTGATTGAGTGGGAACCAGTTCAAAAAATTGGCAAGATGTGATCAAATGTTCAAATTCCTTCCAAAGCCTTCTAAACCAAAGTTTGGGAACTCCAACCTTGATATTTGACCATTTTTTATGAGTAAATTCCTTTTCACACAGGACCAGCCTCAGAGTACTTGTGCTTTCTGGAAAGAGTCTTTTTACCTCTCGCTCACGCTCGTTCTTGGTTAGATTGATCTGTTTGAGGATCTGTGATCGTTGCTCCATCACCAGGGTCTTCTCGTAAGTGTAGGCAGAGATATCGCTGTCATGCTAGGAAGGAAGATGGCCGTGGTTTAGACAGTACTACTGCAGTAGTATAACAAGACCGTTATTGGATACTGGATACTTTACGGTATATGCACAAAATAATTCTTAAAGGGCAATAGTTAATGTATTAATGTATAAAATGTATCATATATTTTCTCAAAATGCTATGTTCTAGGCATAACATTGAATGAAATCCTATTTGCATTAAAAAAAAAAAGCAAGATACAAATATGACACAAAAACAAGTTACCAAATTAGTATTCAGTTACTACTTTATATGTATCAGATATGATCCATATAAAACAGTGGTTACAAAGCAGTTACTTGCTAGTGTAAAGTACATACGGTATATTTTTATAAAATAAGGTAAAAGGTATTCATAGGGAAGATGTATTTGGTGGCGTGGTGTGGCTTTGTGGCTCATGAGTCATGACACAGACACAGCCTGGCATGGTAAAGGAGAGTTGGCGTGTTAGCGTGTTGGCGTGTGGGAATGGCGGCAGATACAGCGGTCACGGTGAGCGTGTGGCGCGACACGGATACAGCGGTCACGGATACAGCGGTCACGGATACAGCGGTCACGGATACAGCGGTCACGGTGAGCGCGACACGGATACAGCGGTCACGGATACAGCGGTCACGGTGAGCCCGTGGCGCGACACGGATACAGCGGTCACGGTGAGCCCGTGGCGCGACACGGATACAGCGGTCACGGCGGGCGCGTTGCGCGACACGGATACAGCGGTCACGGTGAGCGTGTGGCGTGACATGTCGGAGTGGCGCGTCCCCCACAGCACCTCAGGACGAGCTCATCAGTCCCGCTGATTACTCTCCTTCAGACAGACCGGAGTAAGTGCTCCCTGATTGATTATTATAGCACTCACAGCCTGGTATGGTGCCCCTCTTCAGCGAGGATAAGAACATGATGACACTTACAGTGTTTCTCTACTTTATTGATGACTCCCTCTGACTGTCTGGCTGGATATTACAACCGAAAAAGATTTTCGCTCCCCGGTCCTTCCAAATTCAACTTTCCAGAAATAGCTCAGACTTACCCTTTGTAAGTGAGAGCTGTGTGTATCAGTAATGCTGAATCCTAACTCAAGAAAAGGAAGACAATGTGGAAGATGGAATTGTTCTTATTGTCATGGCTTACATAAGTCATAATAAGGGATAAATTCCTCCTACACAATCTAAATATGTCAATCTGAATATTCCTGCTGAAAAAGCATAGACACAGGTTCCCATTTGCTTGTTTAGAGCTGCACATCGAATTAAAAAAATATTTTTCTCACGTACTGAAGCTACTGTACTAATGAGAGGAAATCTTGTTTTGTTTCTCCTCTTTTGAAGGTCACTATTCAGTAATTATCCACTGCAAAGAATCTTCCCCCTTATATACCACCAATTTTTAAGTATATAACCGCTGTAATAATTTGTAGTCATATTTAACAGTCAAAATAACAGTGTACATTTGCTTTTCATCTAGGTAATGACCTTTGACAGGCAATATTAAAATTTAAATCAAGTAACTAGTTTGTCAGGTATCTGAGGTGAGGTGATTTATTTTCGACTGTGAACAGAACAGGGAAAGACAATTTGCATGCATTTAGTCTCATTCGAAACGGCTTGCATTTTGACACTGCTAAATGATGTACGCACTCAGTGATTTTTTCACACATAACACACGGTTTAACATCTTGATCTCGAGCAAATCCAGTCATGATTGAATTGAAATGGAAAGGCTAGAAAACCATGCACTAAATTACTGGATGGATAACAAGCACGATTTCATCACCTTTTGATAGAACAAAATATACAAAAGACTAATTATTAATTTTGTTAAAATTCAATTATGCTGCCCATTTTGTAAAACATCTCTGAAGCTGTCTGCCTTCTCTGTCGGGGAGGTTAATATCTGGAATACATGTGCTCTTGACAATGGAGCATACTTTTTCAAACTCAAATGCATATAGTAGGAATTTTTCTTTTATTCAATTACTACAATGCTACATCATCAGATGATGTTTATGTTATTATCTGTAGAGTTCTCTGTGTTCTGCCATATTGTTGTGCCTGAGCCAAATTCACCTTTAACATATTGGTAAACAGTAAACAGATGGCATTTATATAGCGTTTTTATCCAAAGCACTTCACAATCATGTGCCCTTTCAGACACACCAACAGCAATGGGCTGCTATGCAAGGTAATAATCAGCTTGTCGGGACCAATTGGGAGTTTGTTGTCTTGCTTAGGGACACTTTGAACATGTCCAGGGTGGGATCAAACCAGTGAATTGCTGACTGCCAGACAACTGCTCTTACCTCCTGAGCTAATGTCATATCCATAACATAACATGACATAACACAACACAACACAACACAACACAACACAACACAACACAACACAACATAAGGTAATGGAGAGAACCGGCCATTCAGCCCAGCAATGCTTGCCTTTTCCTACCCCTAAGTGGTACTTACTGCCAAGTTTGCCTGAAAGTGTATACTGTATAGTGGGATGTTTTTTTGCGTTCTCAGGTGGCATAATGTTAGTGGTGCCTCACCATCTCCACTACCTCCACCTGGGCATCGATGCGCAGGTGGTACAGGAAGGTGGTCAGGTCTTTCTTCATCTGGATGCTGTTGTCGTCCATCTGGGCCACGGTGAAGATGCGCATCTTACACTTCCTCCACACCTGTTAACGAGCACACACACCTGTGACTCACATTCCCATGGTATCACACACCTGTAACGAGCACACGCACCTGTGGGTGTAGCTCATTCTGTTTCTGGTTTTGGGGTGTGTAGCTCTTCCTGTACCTGGTTTTGGGGTGTGTGTAGCTCTTCCTGTCTCCGGTTTTGGGGTGTAGCTCACTCTCTCTGGTTTTGGGGTGCGTGTAGCTCTTCCTGTCTCTGGTTTTTGGGTGTGTGTAGCTCACTCTCTCTGGTTTTGGGGTGTAGCTCACTCTCTCTGGTTTTGGGGTGCGTGTAGCTCTTCCTGTCTCTAGTTTTAGGGGTACCTTGTGTTGACGCAGAAGGAAGGGCAGCAGCATGAGCATGCCCCCATCATGGACGATCCACCAGACGTCGATGTGCCCCTCAGTAAAGCGCTCGCCATTGGACGGGTAGGCCGCGATGTTCTTGGGCACCAGGAGGGCGAGGTGCGCAGAAGTGGTCTCTCTCACCAGCTCTGCAGAGGAGGAGTGGGGGTGAATCCAAGCAAGAGATTATACATTCTTCCCAAACACCACTCCCCATGGATCACTCATAATGGTGAATCCCCATGAAGAACAAAATGACTGACTCTTCCCAATCACTGACTCTTAACAAATCACTCAAATCACTCAAATCACTCCCTTTATTTTATGCTTTTACACCTTCTGTCGCTCCAATTTTCCATCCCCAATCATTTTTTCTTCAGCGTCCACTGCCACAATCTTCACTGTGGGTTTGTGGACTGCACACAAACTCGGTGTTCCTCTCCAAAGCATGCGATGTCAGTGGACAAGTGAACTCATGGACACCTGATCGAACAGGGGATGTCACTGGTGCACAATGAAACTGTGATGGCCTCAGAAACCCTGCCATCCCTGGGCAATGCGAGAGCCAAGTGGTTTTCACCCTGCAGGGCTTCTGACCGCAGATTCAATACCACTCACTCTTAATGAAATATATCAGAGAAGAAGAAGCTTTTTGCCCAACTGACCTCAAGACCAGCTGCCACCAAAAAGGCGGTATCATCATTAAATAATTCTACAATTCTTGCTTGTAAAAAAGCTAAACTTTCATTAGTTACATATATGACAGATTTAAACAATTGAAAGTGCTTTAACATTCTGACTTTGCCACCATTTCTCATAGCACAACAAGATGGGAGCTACTTATAGGCTGTGCTCTAACTCAGGTTAACAAGAGACAGAAGCATTTAAATTGACATAATCAATTCTATTAAGAATTAAATTGACACAACTCAAGTGGAAGACGAGGGGCAGGGACTAGACGACGAGGATCGGAACGACCAAATCGAGGCAGTAACGTCAAAGCGCTTCTCGGCCACGTTCAATCGATCAGTCAATTAAAGTTAGCATTAGGCCCGCTGTCCTTCGTGTAACCCCCCCCCCCCCCCCCCGCCTGCTCTTACGGAGCGCCCCCCTCGGTCCCGTCACTCACCCACAAAGTTCCTCCAGACCTGGTGACCCTCAGGCTGCTTCCAGTTGCGGGGCCAGCTGACCAGCACGGTGTTGTGCTGCAGGCCCCCCAGCCCGCCGGCCTGGAGGAGGTGCGAGGTGGCGTCGCGCAGGTTGGAGGAGATCACCACCTGGCTGAAGCCCTTCACCTTCTCCGTCTCCATCATCTTCCTCAGGGCCTGCGCGCACGCGGGAGAGAAGTGCACTCCGTAACCTCGACCGACACGTGCAGCGTGCGGCTATGTGAGGGATAACACCCTATGAACACTTCAGAAGGGCAGTTGTTTTCCTCAGAACTGGCTCGTTTATAGGGTATTATCCCGCTTATACCACTAATTTGGCAAAGTAATGTAGCTATGGACAGTTTATTCTCAGTTTTGAAATGAATGTATTCATTGGAACGCAATGGGAACGCAAGCAAAAATAGTGCCTGTTGCTGAGAAAAAAACGCTTTGCACAGCCTAAAATTGCCTGCTGCGTCTAAAATCAAACTGTGAGTGATCGCAGCCAGTAAAAGTTTGATCATTCTCTCCTCATCACTTGTGTGTTGTAAGTTATTTCATTATTACTGCCAGTTAAAACGTTTGGTTACATCTGAAACATCTCCCATGGTTATCTTTCTGACAATGCATAGTGTAACTCGATAGGTAGCCACGGTACAATAACATATTTTTGTCACCAGATCCATTATGATATCCAGACTACTTACATGAATTAAAAATGTTTGCAGAGTAGTGTATGTTGTACACATTGATATTTGTTGGATATTTTAGCTGTGAAAAAATTCTGCAAACCTGTTCAATCTGTTCTCACTAGCAAGGTTATACACAAATAATACACACCCACATAACAATACTCAATCAGAATGCCATATTTGCCCTAGGTGGTCGGATATTTTTCCATGCCATGGTATAAATGATTTTAATTTCAAATTGATCTTATTTATACAGGGTAGGTTGACTGAGCACACATGCTCATCTACAGCACTTGTTTGGTCCCTCTTGTGTTGGAGTTTTATGAGGGTTAGAGTAGGGGTAAGGTTAAGGTTATAGGGCGTGGAGATTGGGGGTGATTGGGGTTAGGGGTAGGGGTAAGGTTAGGGCTATAGGGCATTGGGATTGGGGTTAGGGTTAGGGGTAAGGTTAGGGTTATAGGGCATTGGGATTGGGGTTAGGGTTAGGGGTAAGGTTAGGGTTATAGAGTGTTTGGATTGGGGGTGATTGGGGTTAGGGGTAGAGGTAAGGTTAGGGTTATAGGGCATGGGATTGGGGTTACGGTTAGGGTTAAGGTTAGGGTTATAGAGTGTTTGGATTGGGGGTAACTGGGGTTAGGGGTAGGGGTAAGGTTATGGTTATAGGGCATGGGATTGGGGTTAGGGTTAGGGGTAAGGTTAGGGTTATAGAGTGTTTGGATTGGGGGTGATTGGGGTTAGGGGTAGAGGTAAGGTTAGGGTTATAGTGCATGGGATTGGGGTTACGGTTAAGGTTAGGGTTATAGAGTGTTTGGATTGGGGGTAACTGGGGTTAGGGGTAGGGGTAAGGTTATGGTTATAGGGCATGGGATTGGGGTTAGGGTTAGGGGTAAGGTTAGGGTTATAGAGTGTTTGGATTGGGGGTGATTGGGGTTAGGGGTAGAGGTAAGGTTAGGGTTATAGTGCATGGGATTGGGGTTATGGTTAAGGTTAGGGTTATAGAGTGTTTGGATTGGGGGTAACTGGGGTTAGGGGTAGGGGTAAGGTTATGGTTATAGGGCATGGGATTGGGGTTAGGGTTAGGGTTAAGGTTAGGGTTATAGAGTGTTTGGATTGGGGGTGATTGGGGTTAGGTGAGTAAGAAATCTTTATTTCCCAAGTTGTCCCATATTAGGACCTCTTGGGAAATAAAAGTTTACACTGGCCATTAAGAGTACTGAAGCCTTAAAGTAGGAAGAATTTGGTCCCTCTTGTGTTGGTATTCTATGTGCATTGTTCAGTCCTCTTGGAAATAGAGTGCTAAGTTTGAGAATCCAGTGTTTCTCTAACCTGCGTCTCTCCTCCGGTGTCCAGTTATTATTTGTTTGAAGGCCCAATATTTCTAGTGCCTCAAGTCCATGGTGAAGGAAATGAGCCACCAGGTGTGTGTCTGTCTCTCTGTGATTTCTAATATTATATATATGTTGTGCTAGTCTATATTTAATTGTATTCCCTGTCTCTCCTACATATTTTATACCACAGTGTTTGCACTTAATGGCATATATGCAGTATTTTTGGTTAGTTTGGGTTTGTTTGTTTTATTATGTAGGTTGTCTTAGTAGTGGTGTTCCTGACTGTAGTGGCTTGTTTTTGGAATACTGGGCCCTGTGTAGGTATAGTATTAATTTCTGGTAGTTTCCTGCTCACCAGAAGATTTTAATTTCTTTCATACGCTGAGATAATTTTATAGTTCTGGATAATGTTTGTGTTCTGTAGGTTGCGGGTTAGATTTAATTTAATTCTTCTGTTTGCAGCTAGGCTAAATGCTGAGTAGGTGGTGATTAGCGGAATGATTTTCCGCGTGTCTTGTTGTCTGGTGGTTAAGAAGGTTTTCCGGACCTGTCAAAGGAAAGATCTGGAATACCCCCTTGGTTTTAATGCATTGAAGAGGGTCTGGGTAGCCTCTTCAAAATCTATTACCTGTGTGCAAATCCTGTTGAACCTGAGCAATTGTGATTTGATCAGGCCCTTGAAAGTGTGTTTAGGGTGGAGACTGTTTTTATGTAAAAGTGTATGTGTGTCAGTATCTTTAAAGAAAACTTTAGTATCTAAAGTGTGTGTTTGGGAAAATGAGGGTCCCTTATATGTGGTAGTGTCCAAGAAATCTATTTGTTGGTTATGCGTGATGTATTTAACTGTTATCGTTCTATGGTGTGTGTTGAGGATTTGTATAAAGTGTTTGAAGTCCTCTAAACTGTGTCCATGTTCCCCATATGTCATCCAAGTATCTAAAATAATTGGTGGGTAGTTTGGGGCACTTTTGAAAAACAGTCTCCTCCCAGTGTGCCATGCAAATGTTAGCGTAGGCCGGTGCAAATTTTTTACCCATCGCTGTGCCACTGATTTGTAAAAAGAATTCTTTATTGAATTCAAAGTCATTTTTTGTCAGGATGATTTCTAACAGTTGTAGGAGGGATGTATCCGGGCGGCTATCGTCCGGGTATTTCTCCATCCA